>NW_028318123.1:1427500-1632500 GCF_062004578.1 Staurois parvus | reverse complement strand
GGGCTGATTGCAGGAGGTGTATTTAAGGAATGGCCAGACCTGCAGTCAGTGCCTTGGTGTATGTTTCCCATGAGTCCCTGTACTTGGTATTCTGTGTTCCTGCCTATCTGCCTAGTTGCTGACCCTGCTTTGATCCTGACCTCTGCTGACCATCTCCTGTTGAACCCCTGGCTTGCCTGGCCATCCTTCTGCCTGATCCTCTGTACCGCGCTGCCCGTGAGTTACTGTACCTGGCTTGTGACCCTGACTATTCTCTGCCTGCTCCTCTGGTACCTCACTGCCTGCACGTTGCTGACCTGGCCTGCCTGACTACGCCTGACGCTACCCAGACGATCCATCCATCCCGCACGGATCCAGTCACTACTGTCCAAACCTGCCAGCCCCTTCACATCAGGCTTTCCCCCGGTACATACCCTCATCGGACCCCTCTACCACAGTTGGGTGCACTCAGGGGCCGCGACCTGGTCTCAGTCCTGCGCCAAGTCCATCCCCACCATCAGGGGCTTTGGTGAAAAGGCAGACTGGGGCTTAGACTCCGCGCCCTGGGGAATCCCGTTCTGTGGGTACTAGAGATCCTGCCGGGCGGTGCCTGACAGTACCTAACGACCTGCCTGACCATTCCATCTCTCCAGCCCTGACTACGCCTGTGTTCCCACACATTTCTTGTCATACCCGGATCGTTAACACAAGCTGAGGAATAATTACTGTGCAATGTTGAGGGTTAATTATTATGCAACATTGGAGGTTAATTATTGTGCAATGTTGGGGGTAATTGTTGTTGAATGCTGGGGATAATTGTTGTTGAATGCTGGAGGTTAATTATTGTAGGGATTATTTGTTGTGACATGTTAAGGATTAATTACTGTGCAATGTTGGAGGTTAATTATTGTGCAACATTGGGGGTTAATTATTGTGCAATGTTGGGGGTAATTGTTGAATGCTGGGGATAATTGTTGTTGAATGCTGGAGGTTAATTATTGTGCGTTGCTGAGTGTTAAGTATTGAAACATGCCCTGGGTAATTACTGTGTTGTGCTAGGGGTTAATTTCTGTGTCTTAATGTGGGTTAATTATTGTGGGTGACAGGGAGTTAATTATGTGTTGATTTTAATTCCACAGTCTCTTCAGTTCACCCCCAGGTCTTATTTAGTCTACACAAAGGGAGAAAAATGTTACACTACAAGCCATAGACCATAAAAAAATCCACTTGCTGGCAACTCCCATTTTTTCCTGTGCCTAAAGGTGTGCAACATGCTTCATGCACCACATTAGCACCCCCACTCAGACTTCCAGTGCCAGCACAGCACCTTCAAAAACATTGTATGACTCCACCCCTGTTCTAGTCTAACTATTTATTGCCCTTTTGAATTGTGTAATAAGAGTGTGCCAGGCTGAAGAAGCCAGATTTAAAGTGAGGGCATTTCCCCTCTTGACTAAGATACCTGACATAATACTGCTTACACACTGAAAAGGATGAGATGCACCATATTGGAATGTAAGTGTTTTTTTAGAAAAACATTTCCTCATTTCTCTGTTTTTTGAAGATTCAATGGTCACTTTCTACTTTGGTGTAGTGGGACTTGGCTATATTATATTACCATTGCTATTTCAGTTCCTTGCTTTCTTGTATTAGGGATCTGGCATATTTCCTTCAATTGGACCCTAAGAGTGAACTGCATTTGGGTGCTTGGAGGATGTTTTTTTATATCTATATGTATACTTGTTTACCTCCTCTCAACTTTCAGCAGCGTAAACAAGCCTTGGTCCATTGGTTAGCACTTACATGTAGGGTTCTCCTGCTCTTTGAATGTGCCCTTCTTAATTAACCATGATTCTCTGGCAGGAGTTATAAGAAAAAACCCACGAAAGGATATAACACCTCAAAGGCTAATAAGCAGCATGTATGCTGGGCTAGAGCATCCAGATTTAAAGGGAGGGGACTTTCCCTCTTGTTTAGGGCACCTGACACTGTTACTTACATGCTAAAAGTAATGAGAAGCACCATATTGGAATGTAAATGTTTTTTAAAAAAACTCTTCCTCCTTCCCTTTTTGCTTTGTTTTTTGAGGATTTAATGTTCACTTTTTATCTTTTCTAGTATAATGGTACTTGGTTATATTATATTACCATTTCTTTTTTAGTCACTTGTTTTTCCTCATTAGGCTTCTGGCATTCTGCCTTTAATTACCTTAATTGAACCCCATAAGTGAACTGCTTTTAGGTGCTTGAAGAATATTTTATACACATGTATACTCTTTTTCCTTCCCTCTCCTTTCAGCAGGATTGAACAAGCCTTGGTTTATTGGTTAGTACTTTATCCTGTATGTAGGGTTTTTCTGCTCTATGGATATTTGAATTAATCTTCACGATTCTGAATACAGTTTTTTTGTATATAGATAAATATAGATGGCGCCACAAAATTCACAGTGTACTAAAAAATCTAAAAATTAATTAATTATACCAGCTGCAAAATCCGCCCTATATTCATAAGGTGCACAAATAACAAAACAAACAGATTGCGCTAGTAAAGAAAAAAGAAAAAAAAGTGTCCAGAAAATTATATATATATAGTAAATGTCCAAAAAATATACATGATAAATATATATCAAATCATATAAAGTTCCAAAAATAAGTCTAAATAGTGTTGCTGATGAAAAAGTGTTCAAACGAAATCCACTATGTGTCAATCTACCACCAAATAAAATGAATAAACAGACCAGAGCAATATGCTGATAATATTATAAGTCAGCATAAACAACATTTACTATATATTCCTGTGAATTTCTCCTTGTGAGGAATTTAGATTTGGCAGCCATGGATATTTTTGGTTATATGGATAAAAGAAAAGTAGATCTTGATGAGGTGTTTAACCCCATAGGAGCAAAAAATGGCATTAATTTAGAAGAGAATTTTAAATGTCTAAAACATCTTTTGGAAAAACAGATAAAAATATGGTGGGATGTTAATACATTGGAACTGTATTTAAAAGAAAAAATCACTCCTAGGAGATTAAGATGGGACATACCTGCTAATGATGGTTTGGAAGATAAAGATCTTATGGATGAATGGTTTTTATTTTTCAACCGTTGTGAAAGTAAATTACTAGAATTAATTATAAAAGACGACAGGTGAAATTAGAAAATTGATTCTAGAATAAAAGAATTAAAATATATTATGCTGCCTTTTGAGGAGACTAGTGATTATAAAGAAAGATCTAAATTAGTACAGGATCATATTACTACAATTGAAAAGGATACGAGGAACAAGAAGGTAAAAAAATATAAAAGAGATACTGATGATAATAAAAATAATAAGGTTTACAAATGGCAAGATAGCATCCTGACTGTGAATGTGACTCTAAACTTTCCACACCTGAAAAAGATACTACCATTGCTTCAAAATCCCCAGTGCTTAATAAACATATGGTCACCCCTCCCTCCAAACAAAAAGTATCCTTCCAAAGAAATATAGATCATGTTGCAAAGACACCTGAAGGTGATTTAAAACAACAGGGCTATTACAATGAAGGACGTGGTAGACCTAATAGGAGTTTTTATAATTATAGGAGATCAGGAGGCTATAGAGGGAATTGGTATAGAAGAGGTGGCTTTCAGGATTCCTTTCCAGTTAAGGGGGGTTTTCAAAACCACCACAGAGGATGGAACATGATACCAAGAGGTTACAGACCCCAAGAGAGGGATTGGAGAGAACAGGGGAATTATGGCAGAGGAGAAAGAACAGAAGATACAGAGGAAAGAGAGGAGGCAGGAGACAAAAAGAGAAAAAGAGAATACTAGGTACTGGAATTTATAATTTGATTGATGTTGTATTCACTGAAAGAGAGATTAAGGTATTGGATCTTGGATTGAAATGTGTACCAAAAATGAATCTTAATAAATTTGATGTTTTTATTGATGTACAAAAATTTGTGAGAAAATTAAACATAAAATTTTTTTTTGAATTAAATAATACTAAGAAGAATAATGGCTGTTCCTCATCCAAGGGTTTTTAAAAAAATGGTTAAAAAAATGCTTCAACATTTAACCCCAAAAATTCTGATAATGCTTTTTTGGAAGTGTTTAAAAATATGGTAGAGAATGATATTACAAAATTGGAGGCGAAAGGGTTTAATTATACCCCAAGAGATATTAGATCAGGTATTGAAGATCTTGAAAAGAGAAAGAATATAGTGATTAGAGGGGCAGATAAAGGAGGAAGCATTGTTGTTCTAAATAAGGCCGACTAAGAAGAAGAAATGGAGAGGTTATTAAAAATCAAAGACACATATAAAATACTAACAGGAAATCCTACTAAGAAACTTAAGCTACAATTAAAAAATATTGTTAATAAAGGAAAAGACCTTGGTGTTCTGAGTGAGAAAGACGCTAGATACCTTTTTGATAAAAAATCCTAAAATTCCCACTATTTATTATTTGCCAAAATTACATAAAATAAAGAGACACCACCCGGTAGGCCAATAATAAGTGGGATTAATTCCCTTTTTGCTAGAGTGGGTGAATATATTGATTTTTTTTTTGCAGGCCATAGTTATGAAGAATACATTTTTTTTGAAAGATAGTGGGGATCTCATTAATATTCTTAAAGATTTCGATAATATGAATGATTGTATGTTGGTAACAATAGACGTAGAGTCATTATATACTATCAATCAAAGAGATGAGATTAAGACAGTAAGATGGGCCATAAAACATAAACCACATCAAAAAAAAGCCCAAAGAGGTCTAATTATTGAATTATTGGAACTGGCTATGAATAATAACTTCTTTTGGTATAAAAATACTTTTTTCCAACAGTGTAAGGGCGTTGCAATGGGGGAAAAGTATGCTCCCAGTGTGGCTAACTTAGTGATGGATAAATGGGAAGAAGAAAGTATATACAATAAATGGCCAGAGATGGCGCTGTATAAGAGGTATATTGACGATATTATCATCATATAGAATGGGACCCAAAAAGATCTTGATGGCTTTATGGAACATATTAATGATAATAAATATGGCCTAAAGTTTACTGTTACCAGCAATTTACACCAAATACATTTTTTGGATCTTATGTTATATAAAAACAAGGGTCATATTTTAACTAAAACCTACTTCAAAGAGGTTGATAAAAATAGTTACATACCTGTGTCTAGTGGACATCATCCAAGGTGGCTTTACAGTACACCGAGAAGCCAATTCACCAGAATGAAAAGAAATTGTAGTGAAAGTAAAGACTTTATAGATCAAACTAATATATTAATTGAGAGATTTATTGAAAAAGGTTATGAGAAATTTTCTCATTAATGAAAGAGATCAGATTAACAAGAAAGAAAGAGATTTGCTCCTAGGTAAGAAAAAGAAATCTAGGGGGGTGACAACAATAATGTATTCTTCATCACTAATTACAATATGCAATATAAAAATATTGAACTCATTTTTAAGAAATATTGGCCAATTTTATTAAAGAATGAAATATTGAAAATTATTTTACCTGAGAGACCAAAATTTGTTTATAGAAAAAAACAGGTTTTTAAGAACAAGAATAGCTCATAATGTCATTGATCCTCCTAAAAAGGTTGATTTATTTCCTAATTTAAAAGGGTTTTTTCACTGTAATAAGTGTAAAGTGTGTAAAACAGTGAAAACTGAATCTAGAATCAAAAGAAAATCCTTTCACTCCTCATTCTCCAATATAGAATATAAAATCAATTATTTGATCACTTGCAATTCCACACATGTGGTTTATGTTTCGGAATGTCCGTGTCACCTTCAATATATTGGAAGAACAGGGAGATGCTTAAAAACCAGAATAGGGGAACATATAGGTAATATAAAAGGGCTTCGAGAAACACAGTGTATCTAGACACTTTAAATTGGTACATAATTGTGATCCCAGTTTGCTTACCTTTTATGGTATTTATATGGTTAAGCCCCATTGGAGAGGGACTGATTTGATTAATGAAATTTCAAGGAAAGAGACGTATTGGATTTATAAGTTGAATTCCTTGAAACCTTATGGGTTGAATATTGATATTGACCTGAACTGTTTTCTCACAAATTTTTAAGTTATTATTATTTTAGACTATATAGTTTTAATTAAAAAACATCACAAGGCTGGAGTTTCTTTTTTCTTTTTTAATTTATACTGGCCCTTTATTATGTTTAATAATGCTAATAATATCAGAGATGTTTATTTCTGATATTTATTTATGATTTTTAGATCTTTATATATTTTTTTTTGGTCAGAGCCCTTCTTTATATGCTTTGACTGACCCTTTAAATCCTTGCGATTGCAGTTTCATGATTGTCACCTTTGATGTTGGGAATTAAATCATTGGCTTTCTTTATTTATATAATATATACAACATTCTCCTTGCCTCTTTGGTGTTTTTTGATGTTATATATTTGATATATGTACGAGCGCGGCGATCTGTCATTAGCGTATTATGTTTACAACATGATTCCTAATTGCTGACAGCTGAATGACTCGAGTGCAGTGCATATTTAATGAGGGTAGGACGTCTCACATCCATCCGCTCCGTGAGGACATCAATGACGAAACGCGTAGTGTGGGGCTTGATTGGTGTCACGTCAGCATACTCCCAGTGGTCGGTACAGCGCATGTGCTATGAGGCTGGGTTCATTTGATTACATCTGACTATGCTGATTGTGCTGGTGTTGGCTACACCGTTTTTTGTAAATGTGATGTGCTTTTAATAAATAAGTGATTTTAGAGGTACTGCACCATGAGCTTTTGTTCTTTATATTCTGAGTGGCTGTCCTAATATCTTATGGAAGTGGTGGTTTTTGAATGAAGTGGATCTACAGAGTTACACATTCTACTGCAGAGTGTTGCTCCCTGGATGGTGGAGATCGTTTTTCAAGCCAAGCTTTGTCTCATCAGTCTACAGTTCATTGCTCCCATAGCAGAATTTTATTTATTCTGATTTATAATATTATCAGCATATTGCTCTGGTGAGTTTATTCATTTTATTTGGTGGTGGATTGACACATGGTGGATTTCGTTTTAAACACTTTTTCATCAGCAACACTATTTAGAGTTATTTCTGGGACTTTATAAGATTTGATATATATTTATCATGTATATTTTTTGGACATTTACTATATATATAATTTTCTGGACACTTTTTTTCTTTTTTCTTTGGTAGCGCAACCTGTTTGTTTTATTACAGATTTTTTTGTGCAGATTTTGATTTTAAATGTTGCCACCCATACTGTCCTGCTCCCATGTCCACCCCTAAGGAAGGTTTTTTCCTGGGTTCTGCTTTCAAATTCTGCATGGGTTCCTTATGATCAAGCAGTGGGTAAACCTTATGGATCAGCCTGCCATTTACTAATTTACTGATGTTTTGTGTATGTGGTTGTTGCTATTATTATTATTATTATTATTATTATTATTATTAATAATGTTTTATTATGTCTGTTTAGATCAACTATTTAACTATGCCTCCATCTCTGTCACTTGAAGAAGTGGCTCACACTGCAAAACATGTAAAAGATCCTAATATGGTTGGAGTTTGTGTTCCCTTGTACTGTACCTCACCCCAGGATCAGTAATTTAGATCTACTGTATACCTGTTATTGTTGCCTGATCTTTTAACAATGCACAGTATTTGTGATTTTTAACTTATATATATAATTTATATAATTTTTTTTAATAATAAAGATTTTTTACACTGATAAAATTGTTTATTCTGTAATTAAATCCAGTTAAACAAATAACCTTTCTCCTATTCTTTTCACTGGGGAGATCAAATTTAACAATAATTTGATATTGTTCATTCTGTTGATTCACATTGATGTAGATTGAACTTTTTAGTTTACATAAGTGTACGTAAGGGAAATGCACCGACTAAATGAGTAAGAAAGAGATGTTTATAGATTTTTTCTTTAGTATGGTGTTATGGTATAGAAAAAAGAATTCTGGTTCCTTGGGTATATTATATTTGCTAAATTGTGGAGTAGTATATCTAACGTGGTTCCAAAAGTTAAAGTTTATCATCAGGCCAGGTTCCATTTTGCTCCATATCCCCAACAAAAAAAATGTTTTATTCCAACTGGGTAAAACTTAAATCAATACTCTTGGTATCTTTTGCAAAGTGACAATTTTATGAGTAAAAATTAAAATTATATCTTTTAAACAGAATTAGTGAAACATTTCCAGGTCCTTTTCTAACTTTCAAAGTATGGGAATGAGTAATATTCAAGTAGGGAATTTACCAAGCAGTACATGAACTAATGAAATTCTGTAAAAGGATGGGTCATATTTTTCACATTGGGCTTTAGCTATTGAGAAATGTTTTAGATCTTTTAAAAAGGTAATTAACAGATACAATGTGACAGTTGACCCACTCACCAGAAGACTATTGATTGAATGTTTGGATAAGATTCCATTCTGAGGAAGGACAGCTTTGTTTAATTATAAAATGATGACTTCTGAGGATATCCCGTAAGATGTTTGCAAGGAAAGTTCCTTAATACTAAGAAATAAGTATTATTGGGAAACTCATGCACCCCATTCTCATTTTCCTGGTTTGGCAAATATAATGGAGGCCCACAATTTAAATCCATTGCCAATCAAGTCAACCTGTGATGTAAATCCAGCATCAATCACAGTGACTGATTGCCATGATGATCCCCTATTCAACAATCTCCACTTGCCACACTGCTGCCCCAAAATTACAGACGTGGACTTTGTTTAGAAACAAACTAACCAAGGATCTTGAGTGACCTCATTGAACAAATATTGTCTTGACCATATTTAGTCAAGGACATCCCGCAGAATCCCTGGCTGTTTTACAAACAGAAGCTGGCCAAGCATCTGTAATTTATAAACAGTAACTGCTGCAAGATAACAGATCTGAAGCCAGCTGCTGTTTGTAATCGCTCTACCACTACCATGTGGGTTATCTGGGGGTCCCTTATTATAACAGGAGTTTACACATTCCTATAAGTGTGCACCCCTTCCCCCCACAAACTTCTACATCCTCTTATCTACTGGTATAGGGATCATAAAAATATCTAAAAATATATATATATAATAATAAATATATATATATATATATATATATATTCACTCAAGATTGATGAACAACCTAAGGCAGATTGCCATAGAAACTGTGGGGTGGTGCAATAACAGTCAGAAATAACATATATTGTCAGGTCACCTCAATCTTTTGCCGCAACCACCACCATTTGTGAGGCTTTTTTCTCATGTCATACTGTGAAAATGCAATGTTTTTGAACCACCAGCGGTTTCTTCATCAAGCAAAGTGACAACCCCCCCGTTGTTCCAACACTATGATGAACCACTGGCAGATGACGATGATCCATCACACTACCACTGCTAAATCACAGATACCCGACAGGCTGGTGTTCATAAGCAAACTGAAAGGGGATCTTGAGTGATGTCATGAACCAAATATTGCAATGACCATTTGGTCATTGACATCACCCAGAATTTCTGAAAGGTTTGTGTATAGACATCAGCCAGGGATCTGTCATTTAACAATAGTAATGCTACTGCCTCTTGTAATAGTAATGCATACTGAGCCCTCACAAAGCTGTGTGAAAGTACAAGAACATCATGTTGTTCAGAATTTTGCCATGACAGTTTGTAACACAAGTTGGTAAATAGCAGCACTGGCTCCCTTCTCTTCATTCCCTCAGGAAGCCTCTGCAATACACAATGTTAACTGATGTCAGAACCTTCTTATCAGATCAGAACAGTTGCAAGCCCTCTCATGCCTACTAGTTGAATCCACACTTCAGTTTTAAAAACCCTAATAAAAATGTTTGACTTGCCCGCTTGAGTTACTGGAGTATTAACAGATATCTGCAGCTATTCCCCTATCACAAACAGGACATTGTATTCTCACCCTCAACTCCTTTTTATTTCTCTGTTGCTTGTTGACTCTTTGTTATTTTGTAATATCTTTGGGAGTTTTTTTTGTTAATATTTTATTTTGCACCATTTTGACCTTTTCATTATTAAATCTTATTTTGAAAAGTGTTAAAACTATCTCTAACATGCTAATGCTAACTAAAAGACTCCTAAAGACTAACTAAAATAATAATTGTTATTGTTCTGACTCTTCATTAAAAGTACAGTTGCAAGAAAAAGTATGTGAACCCCTTGGGATTACGTGGAGTTTTGCATGAATTGGGCATAAAATGTGCTCTGAACGTCATCTAAGTCACAACAATAGAAGAACACAGTCTGCTGAACATAATACTACACAAACATTAGATGTTGCCATGGTTTAATTGCACATAACATGTAAACATTCACAGTGCAGGGAGGAAAAAGTATGTGAACCTTTGGACTTAATAACTGGTTGACCCTCCTTTGGCAGCAATAACCTCAACCAAACGTTTCCTGTAGTTGCAGATCAGACCTGTACAATGATCTGGAGTAATTTTGGACCACTCCTCTTCACAAAACTGTTTCAGTGTAGCAATATTCTTGGGATGTCTGGTGTGAATCTCTCTCTTAAGGTCATGCCACAGCATTTCAATCTGGTTGAGGTCAGGACTCTGACTGGGCCACTCCAGAAGGCGTATTCTGTGCTGTTGCAGCCATTGTTTTGTTGAATTACTTGTATGCTTTGGGTCATTGTCCTGTTGCATCACCCATCCACTGCGGAGCTTCAGTTGGCGGACAGATGGTCGTACGTTTTCCTGCAAAATGTCTTGATAAACTCTGAAATTCATTTTCCCATCAATGACAACAATCCATCCAGGCCCTGAGGCAGCAAAGCAGCCCCAAACCATGATGCTCCCTCCGCCATGTTTTACAGTGGGGATGAGGTTTTGATGTTGGTGTTCTGTGCCTTTTTTTCTCCACACATAGTGTTGTGTGTTCTTCCCAAACAACTCAATCTTGGTTTCATCTGTCCAAAGTATATTTTGCCAGTAGTGCTGTGGAACATCCAGGTGCTCTTTTGCAAACTTCAAACGTGCTGCAATATTCTTTTTGGACAGCAATGGCTTCCTCTGTGGTGTCCTCCCATGTACTCCATTCTTGTTTAATGTTTTCCTTATTGTAGATGTGTCAACAAAAATGTTAGCATGTGCCAGAGATATCTGTAGGTCTTTAGCTGACACTCTGGGATTCTTCTTTACCCCATGCAGCATTCTGCGCTGTGCTCTTGCAGTCATTTTTACAGGACGACCACGCCTAGGGAGAGTAGCAACAGTGCTAAACTTTCTCCATTTGTAGACAGTCTGTCTTACCGTGGACACATGAACATCAAGGCCTTTGGAGATACTTTTGTAACCCTTTCCAGCTTCATGCAAGTCAACAATTCTTGATCGTAGGTCTTCTGAGAGCTCTTTTATGCGAGACATGGTTCACATCAGACAGTGCTTCTTGAAACCAGTAAACCCAAAACAGGTGTGTGTTTTTTAAGGGCAGGACAGCTGTCAACAACACATGCAATATCATCACACTGATTGGAGTCAAGTTTGGCTCACTCCTGGCTCCAATTAGCTCTGGGAGAAGTCATTAAGCTAGGGCCTCACATACTTTTTCCTCCCTGCACTGTGAATGTTTACATGTTATGTGCAATTAAACCATGGCAACATCTAATGTTTGTGTAGTATTATGTTCAGCAGACTGTGTTCTTCTATTGTTGTGACTTAGATGACGTTCAGAGCACATTTTATGCCCAATTCATGCAAAACTCCACGTAATCCCAAGGGGTTCACATACTTTTTCTTGCAACTGTAGATAGGTGCAGTTTAAAGAGTTAATTGCTTGGTTAACTAAACTCAGTAAAAATAACTCTGTCTGTCACACAGCCTGTTGGCACCTAGATTGTGATCCATCAAGCTGGAAAATATTTGTGCAGTGGGTCTGAGAGTGGCATTGTTGTGTAAGTGACAGTGCGGTGTGAGGTTGACCAAGTTGCATTTTGCCACACCTCCAAATGACAGATCTCAATTTGGTTTGTTTACAATGATCTGTTATTTTGTGACCCTAGTATTCCAAAGCCACTGTTTGTAAAAAAAAAGACAATTTTAAAGGGCTAAATAATATTCCTATGTAGCTATACATGCAGCTTTCGGGCATCACCCAAGCATGTTATTTAAATGATTGATGTTTTTTTAATGCTGCATTTTAAGCCATATTAAAATACTCCC
This sequence comes from Staurois parvus, assembly GCF_062004578.1. NCBI lineage: Eukaryota > Metazoa > Chordata > Amphibia > Anura > Ranidae > Staurois > Staurois parvus. Next base: position 1,620,337 of record NW_028318123.1, on the reverse strand, counting down.
TCTATGCTGAATGCAATTTGTTTTGTTTTATTTGTCCTCTATGGCAATGGCCAGCTATCCATGTAATTTTAAAATGGCACAGGAATAGTAGCTGTATGTCATAGTGACATTTTAAACTATTGGCTGGTCATAGCAGCTCCTAGGGGTCCCTGACAGAACTAATGCTTTAACATTTGGCAGGAGCAGTGCCCATAGTTGAGGTCAGTAGGAGGAACAGTGCCCCATTGTTGGTGTCAGTGGGAGGAACAGTGCCCCATCATTGTTGTCAGTGAGAGGAATAGCGCCCATTCGTTTGTTTCACTGGGAGTAATAGCTCCCCTCTTTGGTGTCAGTAGGAGGAATAGTGCCCCATCGTTGGTGTCAGTGGAAAGAATAGCACCTCATCATTGATGTCAGTGGGAGGAATAGTGCCCCATCATTGGTGTCAGTGGGAAGAATAGCATCCCATTGTTGGTGTTAATGGAAGGAATAGTGCTTCATATAAGTGAAAGGAAAAATGCCCCAAGGGCCGGATAAAAGCAAGCAAAGGGCCACATCTGGACTTCAGGCCGTAGTTTGGAAACCCCTGATATACTCAAAGGAAGTGACTAATACAACTTCCTGATTACACTGGCTGTATCTCCATCTTCTGGAAAAAAAAGGTTAATGCACCGAAGAACAGCAGCCATATGCAACAATTTTAAAAAATATATTAAAAAAGGGGGGAAAATAATGGTCTGTGATTAGACATAAACCATGTCCAACTAACCCCAAAAAAGGGAACAATACAGATCTGCACCTTGCATTATTCTATATATATATATAAAAAAAAAAAATCGTAAAAACAAAAAATATATTAAATAAAAAATATCATAAATAGAGGAAAATCAGCTCTCATACAAAGACTAGATGTTACAAATCAGATACAAAAAATCACCAATGTACAATATACAATAAATATGAAATGAAAAATTATAAACCCACATAGAAACCCTAGCTGTTATTTATTAAAGAGTTAATATCCCATATATTAATATTCCAAACAAGATATAAGTCTTATAATGGTAAATTCATTGGGTTTCCATCTGTGAAATTTCCTGTCTAGTATGACTCCCCCTCCAGTGTGGGGTCAATTTGTCATTGGCTAAAAAGTGTGTCCTTCGGGTCCCTATTATGGCATCTATCAAAATGTTTGGACACATTGTGCCCTGGGAAGCCTCGCTTAATGTTCTCCACAAGTTTACCCTGTCTCACCTGTAAAGCCCTAGTACTGTGGCCCACTAATTGTTTTCCACATTTACACTGAAGCATATATACCACGTTTTTAGTAGAACAGGTGATGAATGAATTTATGTTATATTCACATGAAGTTTGTTGTGATTGGAAATATTCAGTCCTTCCCTTGAAGGAATTTAAAGCACAGATTGAACATTTGCAACAAGGAAAAACACATTGCAAGTATTGAAAAAAGGAAGACCTAAGGGGTCGGTCAACAACATTAGGAGCTATGCTATGTCTAAGAGATGGAACTCCTGTCCAGGAGGGCTACATCTTGAATGATAATCTCCATATAATTTTCCTCATAGCCTTTTTATAAAAATCTCAATTTTAAATCTTGTACCTGTGAGAGATAATCATTTATTAGAGAACACTTTCACATTATCCTAAGGAATTGACTTTTAGGAACTGCCTTCAACCATGAAGCATGGTGGCAATTATCAACAGAAAAAAACCATTATGGACTGTCTCACTAAAATGTATAGAAGTGATAATATTACAATCACATACACTATTGTTCAAATCTAAAAAAGTAATCTGTTGTTGGCTAGCTGAAAAATCAAGTCTAATCTCTCTATCATTATTGTTTAAATTGGTCATGAAAGTTTCCAGGGAATTCAAATCCCCCTCCTATAGGAGGAGGATGTCATCGATATACCTACGCCAGAGAACCAACTTTGGTTGATGGCAACTCAAGATGACATCCTCCTCCCATTTGGCCATAAAGAGATTGCCATACTAGGGGCAAACTTAGCCCCCATGCCTACACCACAATTCTGTAACAAAAAGGACCCACCAAGCCAAAAATAGTTGTGTCCCATGGCAAAATGTAACAGTTGGATAACAACATCCCTCTGCTTCAAAGAGCAATCCTGGTCAAGTGGTAATAGTACTTAACTGCTTCCAAACCTAGGTCATGAGAAATGACTGTATAGAGGGAAGCCACATCAGTCACAGCTAGAATGTACACCTCCTTACACTTAACCTCCTTAAGCATATTCAAAACATGGGTGGTATCCTTCAAAAAGGAAGGCATTTTAGGGATTAAGTGTTGAAAAAACTCAATGACATATTTCTAATCTTCAATGTTAGTGAATCAATACCACTTATAATGAGGAGACCTGGAGGTTTCAGTGGATTTTTGTGTACCTTGGGTATATAGTAAATTATAGGTACACGGGGAGCCACAGGAATTAAATAAGCTTTTTCTTTTTTATTTAAATTACCCTCATCATAGCTTGCGTTAATGATTTTTTGAAGATCTTTTTTGAACTTAATAGTGATTTGATACCAAAGGAACAACATGTATTTTGCTCAGAGAATTTTATTCATCTCTGTAACATAATCAACCTTATCCAGTACAACCCCCTCCCCCGCCTTTATCAGCAGGATGGATAATAATGTCCTCCCTGTCACACAACTGTTGAAGGCCCTAATCTAAAGCTCTATTCCTATAGTTTTTGTTAATTTTGACTAATTCCAAATTCCTAAGAACCAAATCCTTAAAAACTGAAAAAGAAGGAGATGGATTGTCAGGGACCCCACTGCGGTAGCCTCTAGCACTCCACAGACTGGATTCCCCCAAGGCGCGGAATCTAAGCTCCGACCTGCTTGTTCACCAGGGCCCCTGATGGTGGGGATGGACTTGGAGCAGGCCGAGACCAGGTCGCGGCCCCTGGGTTCACCCAGCTGTGGTAGAAGCACCGTTGGAGGTGTATAGCAGGTGAGAGTCTGATGTGAGGAGGTAACAGGAGCAGCGTCAGGCAAGCCGGGTCGGTAACAGTGGTGGCGGCGTAGTACAAAATCAGCAGGCAGAGGGATAAACAGGTCACAAGCCGGGTTTGTTAGCAGGAGGTCAGAACGTACAGGGTTAAGCAGGAGAATGGTCAGACAAAGCCAGGGATCAGAGCAGGAGACGGACAGCAAATCAGGGTCAGGCAGGTTCGGCAACAAACAATCTACTCACAGGAACTCAGGAACACAGATAAGACCATACGGCACTTGAGCATTGCAAGAGCCGGGTTTAAATAGTCCACCCGACTCCTGACAGGCACTCCTGGGTCCTAGTGCTTGCCTAGCCCGTCATTTGTGACAGGCACGCCTGGGTCCTAGTGCCTGCCTGCCTGTACGTTTTGTCAGGATTCTACGCATGTGCAGATTCAATCGCAGCGGCGATCTTCCCATTCCCTGACATTGCCCCCCCCTTACGGGCAGCCTCCGGATGCCCACCCGATTCCTCCTTTGAGGCTGGTTACGTAGGAATTCCCGCATCAATCTGGGGGTATGGACGTTCTGGGCAGGTTCCCACGAGTTTTCCTCCGGCCCATAGCCTTTCCACTTAATTAAATATTGTACCTGACCACCCCTCCTCCTACAATCCAAAATTGCTTCCACCTCAAATTCCTCCTCCCCATTGATGTCTATGGCTTCTGGAGGTCTAGACCTGCGGTCTAAAAAGGGGTCTGCAACCACAGGCTTCAACAACGATACATGGAAGACTGGGTGTATCTTGAGGGATTCAGGGAGAGTCAATTTAAACGCTACTTCGTTAACCTTACGTTCTACCTGGAAGGGCCCCACAAACTTGGGTGCCAATTTTCTGGACGGGCAAGTCAGTTTCAGGTTGACCGTTGATAACCAAACCCGATCCCTAGGATGTATAGCCAATTCTCCCTTTCTCCTCCTGTCACAGAACCTTTTACTGTCCTCTTGGGCCTTAGCCATTGTCTCTTGTAGTAGCTTGTTATTGGCAGTGAAGAATTCTAAGGTGTCCTGGGCCGCTGGGACTGAGTTCTCAGGAACCAGGTCTGGCAGGAAGGTAGGGTGAAACCCATAATTAGCGAAAAACGGGGATTGGTTGGTGGCAGAATGATTCGCATTGTTATATGCAAATTCTGCCATTGGTAGAAGTGTCAGCCAGTCATCCTGCAGGAAAGATGTATAGCATCTCAGGTATTGCTCAAGCGTTTGATTAGTTCGTTCTGTCTGCCCGTTTGTCTGGGGGTGATATGCTGACGAGAAAGATAACTTAATCGCCAGCCCCTCACATAATGCTTTCCAGAATCTGGAAGTAAACTGTACTCCACGGTCCGAGACAATCTCTTTTGGCACTCCGTGCAGCCTCACAATCTCTTTGATAAATACTTGGGCTGTTTCGGAAGCTGATGGTGTCTTGGCTAGTGGCAGAAAATGGGCCATTTTAGACAGGCGGTCCACAACCACAAAGATCACAGTGTGGTCTCGTGAGGGTGGCAAGTCAACAATAAAATCTAACGAGATCATACTCCAAGGTCGGTCAGGTATTGGCAGTGGTTTCAATAGGCCCCAGGCCTTGTCTCTGGTGGGTTTGTTTTGGTTACAGACGGGGCAAGATTTCACATATGCTTCACAGTCCTTGGCCATGTTTGGCCACCAAAATGTGCGTCGTGTCAGCTCTAACGTCTTATGTATCCCGAAGTGTCCTGCTAGGGGATGGTCATGACAAAACCCCAACACCAGGGATTGGACCTCCTTGGGTACCACGACCTGTTCCCCTCTCCAAAAGAGACCCTCCTTGTTCAGCAGGGAGACCCCAGGCAGGTCAGGAACCCGGTTGGAGGCCGCCTGCAATTTAGACAGTAGTTCTGACTGTAGCAATAGAAAGCTACCTGCCGGCAGGATGGTGTCTGGCTGGGGCGTCTCCCTAGGATCCTCGAACATCCGAGAAAGGGCATCAGGCTTAGTGTTCTTTGACCCAGGATGATACGTTATGTGAAGACTAAATCTCGCGAAAAACAGTGCCCATCTGGCCTGGCGTGGACGGAGGCGTTTGGCTGTTTTTAAATACTCCAGGTTTTTGTGGTCAGTATAGACCAGAATGGGGTGTAGGGCCCCCTCTAGCAGATAACGCCATTCCTCCAGAGCTGTCTTAATGGCTAGTAACTCCCTATCCCCAATATCGTAGTTCCTTTCAGAAGGGGATAGCTTCCTGGAGAAAAAAGCCACTGGATGCATTAGCTCATTGGCCCCTACCCTCTGTGACAATACTGCTCCAACAGCCACTTCTGATGCGTCTACCTCTAGTATGTAGGGTAGGGATGCGTCAGGGTGGCTCAGAATGGGAGCCGTTGTAAATAGTTTTTTCAATGCGTCAAAAGCTACCTTTGCAGCTGGAGTCCATTGGAAACGAACTCCTACCTTGGTGAGCTGGGTAATGGGCGCTACCAGGCCTGAGAAGTTCTTTATGAACTTTCTATAAAAATTGGCGAATCCAATAAATCTCTGAACTCCCTTCTTATCCGTGGGGGCAGGCCATTCCAGGATAGCTGAGATTTTTTGTGGGTCCATAGCGATCCCCGTAGTGGAGATTATTAAACCAAGAAATGAAATGCTTTCCTGTTCAAAGCAGCATTTCTCGGCTTTCGCATAAAGGCCATGCTGACGGAGACGTTCCAGCACACTCTTAACATGTCCCCGATGTGCTTCCAGGGAAGAGGAAAATATCAGGATATCGTCCAAATAGACAATGACAAAGATATCCAGAAAGTCCCTGAAAATGTCATTGACAAAGTGCTGGAAGGTGGCCGGTGCATTACATAGCCCAAAAGGCATGACAAGACATTCAAAATGTCCGAACCGAGTGCGAAACGCTGTTTTCCACTCGTCTCCCTCACGTATCCGAACCAAGTTATAGGCACCCCTGAGGTCCAACTTGGAGAAGATGGATGCCATCCTTAATCTCTGAAATAATTCTGGGACCAAAGGAAGGGGGTAGCGGTTTTTGACAGTAATCTTATTGAGGTCTCTGTAATCAACACACGGTCTTAGGGATCCGTCCTTCTTTTCAACAAAGAAAATCCCTGCCCCGGCCGGGGATGTGGAAGGGCGGATAAATCCCTTCCGGAGGCTCTCATCAATATATTCTCTTAAAGCCCCTAGTTCCCGCTCAGATAAGGGAAAAATGCGGCCAAAAGGAATCTCGGAGCCCGGGAGCAGATCGATGGGGCAATCATAGGCCCGATGTAGGGGAAGAACCTCTGCCCCCCGTGGACTAAACACGTCTAGGAATTTGTGGTAAGCTGCAGGTACCATCTGAGTTAACTTGGCCTCGGAGCTTACAGTTAATAAGGCCGGGGTATCTAGTAATGCCCTAGGTAGGCAATGTTCCTGACAGTATCGTGAGTGGAACTGGATTGACCCGGTCTTCCAGTCAATTTGGGGGTCGTGAGCTCGTAGCCAAGGGAGCCCCAGAATAACTGGAAATAGGGGGGACGCGATGGCGTCCAAGCGGAGAAACTCCTGGTGATAACCCGCCACTGTGGTATGTATAGGAGGGGTTTCCCGGTCTACCGTCCCCGATTTTATCCGAGACCCATCCACCAGAAAAATATTCACCCTGTGTTCTTTGGCGAGCAACAGTATTTGGTGCTGGGTAGCGAAACCGAGATCGACAAAGCAACTACAGGCCCCAGAATCAATGATAGCCATCACCTGTGTGCTTCCTCCGGGAAGCTGAAAGGACACAGGTACAGCCAAGTGAGTGGGGTTGCCTTCACATACAGCAGATATATTAAAAGGAATAGAAGAGAACTTACAGTCTTTCTTCGGACAGGAACGCACCATATGACCCGCTGCTCCGCAGTAAAGACACAGGTTATTGGCTCGACGCCTCTGTCGTTCCTCAGTAGAAAGAGTAGGCCGCATCAGGCCGAGTTGCATAGGCTCGGCCCCCTCGGACGGTTCGGAGCTCCGACTGCCGACACTGACCCTTGGCATGACTGGTACTCTGGGCATCATCCATGAAGTTCTCTGCCCCTGGCTGGACCTCTCCTGTCTCCTTTCCCGCAGTCGGCGATCGATCTGTATGGCCCGATCGATTAAACCTTCCAAGGAGTCTGGAATTTCTGTTCTCGCTAACTCGTCCTTCAATGGTTCTGACAGTCCCAACCGGAACTGGTGGCATAAAGCTGCATCATTCCACTGTGTGTCTCCACTCCATTGCCTGAACTCAGCGGCATAGTCCTCCGCTGCCCGGCGTCCCTGTTGTAATGAATAGAGAGCTGCTTCGGCCGAGGCGGCTCGATGCGGGTCATCGTACAGTTGTGCCATCGCCTTAAAGAATGTGGTGACAGTATTTAAATGTGGGTGGTGGGCCTCCATCAGGCGATGAGCCCATCCCTGGGGCTCCCCCTGCAGCAAGGATATGACAAATCCTACCTTCACCGATTCAGAAGAGAAGGTCCGGGGTTGCAGGTCAAAGTACAGCTGGCAGGAATTTTGGAAGGCCCTGAACTTCCCTCGGTCCCCACTGAACCGCTCAGGGGTCGGCACTCTTGGCTCTGGCGGGGGGATGGTAAATGCTGCTCCAACTGCAGACCCCGCTGCACCCATGGTCAGAGGCGCACCCACTGGGCCTGGAGTTGTGGGTGTTGGTGCGGCCAGGCTCTGGAGCTGTCCCTCCAGGTGCTTGTATCCCTCTTCCAGGGTCTTCACTGCCTGTGTCAGTGCCGCCAGATGTTGGCACATCTCTTCCCAGGGTGAAGGTCCTCCTCCAGACTCTGACATGGCCGTATGGTTCTGTCAGGGACCCCACTGCGGTAGCCTCTAGCACTCCACAGACTGGATTCCCCCAAGGCGCGGAATCTAAGCTCCGACCTGCTTGTTCACCAGGGCCCCTGATGGTGGGGATGGACTTGGAGCAGGCCGAGACCAGGTCGCGGCCCCTGGGTTCACCCAGCTGTGGTAGAAGCACCGTTGGAGGTGTATAGCAGGTGAGAGTCTGATGTGAGGAGGTAACAGGAGCAGCGTCAGGCAAGCCGGGTCGGTAACAGTGGTGGCGGCGTAGTACAAAATCAGCAGGCAGAGGGATAAACAGGTCACAAGCCGGGTTTGTTAGCAGGAGGTCAGAACGTACAGGGTTAAGCAGGAGAATGGTCAGACAAAGCCAGGGATCAGAGCAGGAGACGGACAGCAAATCAGGGTCAGGCAGGTTCGGCAACAAACAATCTACTCACAGGAACTCAGGAACACAGATAAGACCATACGGCACTTGAGCATTGCAAGAGCCGGGTTTAAATAGTCCACTCGACTCCTGACAGGCACTCCTGGGTCCTAGTGCTTGCCTAGCCCATCATTTGTGACAGGCACGCCTGGGTCCTAGTGCCTGCCTGCCTGTACGTTTTGTCAGGATTCTACGCATGTGCAGATTCGATCGCAGCGGCGATCTTCCCATTCCCTGACATGGATTACCTGGTTGATTAAGTAAAGAGGCATTAGAAAGACTTGCATGTTTATATGTGTTTTCAATTGTTTTAGAATGCCTAGTAGGGTTTGAAATTACATATCTTTTGACATTAAGTTTATGAATATATTTCTGAATATCCATGAAAGTTTCAAATTTATTAAGGGAATGCGGCAGGGCAAACTTCAATCCCTTATTCAATACAGATTTCTTTGCTTGAGTAAGTAACCTTAGATAAATTAAAAAATCCACCATCTGTTAGACACGTCTTCTTTTTTGATCTGATACGCCTCCCCCTCTCTTGTGCCTCTCTTGGTTCTATTTCTCTTTTTTTGCTTTGGTTGATTATGGAAAAACCCGAGGATATATTCTTCTGTTACCAATCTGCATTTGGACGTTGGTAATTTGAGGTAGGATGGGGGTGGGAATATTGATTCGGTGCAGGTCGAGAGTATAAATTCCCTTCCCATCTATTGTCAAGAGTATCAAGAGAATGCTTAATGATTAACGGGGAATCAAAACATTCTTGTTCCAAGGGGGCATATCTATTATAAGTGGAAAACACACCAAAATAGGATGGTATATAGGCTTGTCCCTGATTACGGGAAATAAATATTCATATCTCTTTCCCTCATATTGGTATTGGGAACCTGCATCATGCCCTCTGTTGGTCCGTGAACTATGATGTTCATAATTATTATGATAGAAAAAATTTGGTCTTTTTTTCTTAATCCACTTTATCCTAAATGGTTGTGTAGTTGGGTGTTGTGCTGTGTGAGATACTTCCATCTGTTCCCATGGTTATAAACCCTAGATTGAGGGCCCTGAACATTTGTCTCATTTTCGTCTTTCAATTGCCATTTAAAAACAACATTATTCCTATAATCCTGAAGATCTCTATTAAACTTCCACTTTTTCTTTGCTCTTTTATCTAATTCCTCTTTTTCAAGCTGTTTCAACAAATTATCAGACCTCTTTTTATATTCTTCATGTTCTTTATAAGCAGATAAGGTCTCTTTAAGAGTATTGATCTCTAAATCAAGCCACTGTACCTTTTTCTTTTTTCTGTTCACTAAACATTGGATACATTTTATACCTGCATCAATGAAATATTGAAACCATTATTCTAGTTCATTTTCATCTTTTTGAGGATTGACCTCCCTCCTGAGGCTATGTGGTACCATTTTATCAACAATATACCTCTTTAGAAAAGCTATGTCCCAATTGACAGGTATTTTAGATGTCATCAGATTTTTCAATCTCATAAAACATCCTCCCAAATTCCCTTGGTGATTGTCATGACCACCAAATACACCTTCAATATTAATAATGTGATTGTTCCTAAATTCAAAAATATCCATCATGAAAATATAAATACAGCAACAAAAAATTGTGTATCACATACATAATTCTAATAAATCTTTGCACTCAGATTAAATGAAACATAAAAAGTGGCTAACACAGGAATAGGTACAATCCCTCAAACAATATATAACAAAAAATGCAGTGCTAAATAGTGTTAAAGTCCATCAATTATATACAAAAGTCCATGCTCAAAGAACTTCTTAAATGAGTGAAACCAAATCATCAAAAAAACAGAGAAACCCACATTCAGTGAAACAAAAAAGGAGAAAGGCCTTTTTTATTTGTTTTATATGGTAAGAGGAAAGTTTTCCTTCGCTACATTGTATATAAGAGCATGGTGACTGATGTTTAGCCACGCTCCTGACGATGTCAAATGATGATGAAATGCATTGGGTGGGGCTTCAAGTGATGTCACCACTCTGTACAGCTGTTTGCCGGAACATTTACACATTGGGAGTGCTGCAGCTCTGGGATTGTTTTTGATGGCCATGTATCTTTTTCTATTGTGAGTGCATTCATGTATTCTTAATAAATTGTATAGTTTTGAGCATACTGCACTATTAGTATTCATTTCTTGCATGATTTGCTGGTGGAAAAACAGAGTTGGAGTGGAGCCATGGGCAGAATCATCTCTGTGCTACATACTGGGTAATTGTTTGGGATTAACCCCTAAAGCACTGTTGGCTTTTCAATATGAAAGCCCAGTAGCTCTAGTAAGAGCTCTTATATGTCTGTTGCCTTCACCAGGAACCTAAAGGTGTCATCTTTCTCCTTTTTTGAGTCACTGAATGTGGGTTTCTCTGTTCCTTTTAATGGTTTGGTTTCACTCATTTAAGAAATTCTTTAAACAAGGGCTTTTGTATATAATTGATGGACTTTAACACTATTTAGAGATGTACATGTATGTGTATGGTGTAGGTTTGTAGTTTTGTATACATGTACAGTATGTGTACACATGTATATATGCATGTTATCTATGATTTTATATGATTGTAGACTAATGATTCTACCAGTCACATTTACATTATATTGTTTTTTGTTGTAGTCCTGATGAAAGGGGAGTTTTTTAGGGTAAATTAATCAAAAAAATTGGACTCTTTTATCCTTTGTTCTAGCACTCCTTTTATTAGTGTATTTTTTATTAGTTTGAATCCTGGCTTGTTTAGCCGTACTGTCCATTTTCTGTGTCCTTTTCCCCCACAATATAACATAAACACTATCATGTGTGCAGGAAAGGGACACATAAAAGCAGACACAGCTTGGACTTCAGTTTACAGTATATACGTTTTGCCTCTTTAAGACTACTTTGTTTGTGTGTTAGAGACAAAATTATACTAAATTACTCCTGTGCTACTCACTATTTTTAATTAATTGGCTATATCCTATCAGCTGCCACTAGCATTAAATATGTGTTTCCACATGTACCCAAACAAAATATACCAAAAAAAATCTGCACTGCAAAGACTATAAATAAATAAATATAATCAAAAATAGTTGTGGAACTATGTGTTGTTTGTATCCCAAAACCAAAATATTATTTATACATAGTCTAGAGTTGTGTTCAAGAAACAAATAAAAGACACACTTCAAATTCTTGCATGTGTTAAACCTTGCTTTATACCCACAAGCACATTGCTACACTTCTAATCCAATAAAAAAAGTTCATATACTGTGTCCATAACTTCAGTGCTGCACATGCACTTCAAACTACTTAAAAAAGTTCATACACTTACATTTAACCTTGATCTGTGCCCACACCTCAAGTGTTGCCCATCTACTTTTGTGATACACCTAGTTTTATTTTTTTTTTGTTTCTTTTTGTTTAACTTTATAAAAAAAAAATGTAATACTTTTTTTGTTATTTGGTTTAGGATTGATGCGTGGGGTTTAGTTTTTTAGCTCTTTCCATTTTTGGTGAGGTAGAGTATATTTTATTACTATATAATTTTGTCTGGGTTTTTTAATTTGATTGCATTTATGGGGTCAGCAGCAGTGTGATCTTGCTGGGGAAACAGCAAATGCTGAACTCTGTTTGCAGCACAGCACTGCATACTGCTGTGATCTAGTTTGGTCCACAAAAGCACCACAGTGTCGAGTGCAGCAAAATGCCACATCCCCCATTCAGATATTGCCATAGCTGTTAATTAAACTGGGAATTCATCCTTTACTATCATACTTGGAAGGCCTTAAGGGAGAGTCAGAGGTTGTTCTTGCACAGTTATTAGCCCTTTGAGGACCAATTGACGTATTTGTCCCATGTTTTTAATTGCCTGTATCATCTGATTAAGAACCTAAAATATTTTTTTTTTTTTGGTTTGAGTCAAAATATTAGTTCTTATCAACAAATGGATCTAGCTTTTTGCCAATTATTTCATGAAATGGCTTAGATACAGCAACTGAAGTGTACGAACTTTAAAAACGAAAAATGTATTCTTTTGGCGTCCGTAATCTTATGGTCCTCAAAGGGTTAAGGGGTGACCAGGTCCTGTATCCACAGTCCAAAGCAGTGGTAAGGGTATACCTTTAGGAGGCTGGGTACATCTCCCCTTCCTTTCTGGCAGCTGAGCATGCTATACAGCCAGAGCATGCAGAACTGGTGGTGAAGTGGATAGTCAAGTCTTCATCATCCTCTTCCTTTTTCTACTAAGTGCAGAGTAGCATAATGTAATGTGTAGATGCTTCTTCCTCACACACAGCTAACCCTGCCATTGCAAACTGTCAAGGAGGAGTCACTGAGGAGCTTGTGGCGCCGCTCGAGGATGATGATAATCACCCTGTTGGCAGACAAAGAAAAAGGGAGCAGCATTCCAAGTTATTCCAGCGACTTCATGTAGTATATGGGTGCAAAGGCTGCTTAAACTAGTCCCCAGGAGTCAGAAAACAATGTTTGTGATGGAGCCTCTGTGACCAAGCCCCCTATGGACGGGGTGAAACACATCAGGGGGCATGGCCAGAGCAACAGCTGAGGTCATCCATCACACACACATTATTTTCTGACTCCTGGGGATCGGTTTGAGTGGCGTTCACCCCCATATACTACATCATGTCATGGAGGAGTCATCTGCATTATCTGAATACAGATTTAGTCACTTGCACAGGAGGATGCACAGCAATTCCTTTTTGGGTTAAAGAGAAAAGCAACGGGAGCATAGAGGAAGAGGGTGAAAGACAGAGAGAGCCAGTTACTATTGATGATTCTGAAGTTGCAGCTTACTGCTAAGTTGGTTTCAGAATTGTGGAAGATGAGAAAGGTGGGGATAATACTGAGATCTCATACCATAATCGGCACAACATCAGTGAAGACGAATGTCATCCAAGGGCAGATAGCAAAAGAGAGGAGGGAACAGTCATTTGGATATGAGCTTTTTTCTCATATTTGTTGCAGAAAGAACTGTAGGGATTTTCAGTCTCTGCCAGCAGCATATCAAGCATGCTAAATCTACTGAATTGGGTACAACATGCATGAATAGAAACAGAAATACATAAATGGTACTGGTCCACGGTCTTTCTTCCCACTACAGAAGATTCTAAATCTGCAGTTGTATTTGATAGATATAGAAGTCTTATAAGGTGTGTGTCAGGAAAGTAAGAAAAAATACACACCTACTCACTCCACTACCCAATGTCTCAATGCAAGCTTGGTAAAATGTATGGATTGTTAGCTTCTCCCATTCCAGCTAACCTAGTCTGCCCCCTTTTGTGACTTGGTGGCCTATACTGTACCACAGGGGCAGGTTCCCAGCAGCCATTTTCTCACCAAGAAGGCCATCCTTGCTCCTTAATATGGAAGCTAATGTCTCCATGTTTCTGAACCACACATTAGCTGCAGGGTCCATGTGACCATAAATATGTGGTCCAGAAAGCATGGACTGGAATGTTATATTTTCTCACAGCCCACTGGGTAACTTTGCTGACAGTCAGGAAGGAATCGGGGTGGGGCACACCACTAGATCTGGCAGTGCTGCCCTGCATCCTGAAACTTAGTGATAGTGACAGATAAGCCATCTCCACCCCTTCCTCATCAGTGGCCTCTTCTGGTGAGTTAGCATCAAAACCAACCCTCTCCCCAAAGATACCAAGAAGCTATGTATTAGCTGAGGAAACATGTTGCTCTGTTTTACAGCTGGTATGTCTGTGTGACAGGAGCCACACTAGGGCAGATATTCTGTCAGCTATTCCATGGCAGGCCCAAAGGTGGCTAACCCTACATCTTGTACCAGGAAAGGTCATGTGTGGCAACTTCACCAACCTGCTATCTACCCTTCAGCAGTGAACATTAACACATTTTGTTTTGCCTGGCACATGTCCTCAATCTGGAGAAACAGTGGTTTTCAGTTAGGTGCCCTGGCTTCCATAATGTCCTGCAGCAGGCCAGAAGAGCATACAGTCCCTTCACGTGATCATACCCAGCCAGTGTTTGGCTTGCTGCATTCAGCGGCAACTCAACTTTACTGAAAACTACCTTATATACCCATACTCCACCTTGGCCATGCTGCAGTGGATGCACTTGCATCAGCAGGACATCAATTAATATCTGTATGACTATAGCACAAGGATAAGCTCAAGGAATGTGTTTTTTTACCACATTAGTGGCTCCTTATTCAGGATGAATGTACTGTATGGTTACCATTTAAAGAGGCAACCCCAAGAGTTGTAAGTGAGTTTGGGGTAGATAGCTATGGACAATGCTGTCCCCAGCGACTCCAAGGACTCAGGTCCCTCTGCCCCCAGTAGTTTGTGGTGGATGGGCTCATTAGAGCTCCAATGCCTGCAAAAGGACCCCAGGTTTTTGGTACTGTTTGTCACCTTTCTGGATCCACTTTATAAAATGGAAGAGAATATTCTGCAATTACAGAAGAAGCAAAAAATTTGATACCTGAAGAATGTGCTGTAGAAGAATCTCTTAACATGCTTCCAGAGACTGGCAGGATCTGTTTTCATGGGGAAAGGAGCAACAGAGATGACAGGGCTGCCTAAACAAGGCTTTTTTAGTGCCCAGCATCCAGGGCTGTCTGCTACCAACAGTTAAATGCACCTCAGAACATGCATGTAGCACAGTAGGGATGTTTGTGACTGCAAATACAGCTGACCCCACATGGATCAAAATTCAGTTGGTTCAGCAGGGACCAACCAAATTTTGATCCATGTTTGGCCAGTGCAGTTGAACAGAAGATAATCTTTTAATAAGGATAATGTACGGCAAATCTGTACAACTTTTTTCTGTCTCATAGAAATTTACTGAAATGTAGTACTTGCAGATGAAATTTACTTGTTTTCTCACTCTGAAAGTACATTGTAGCAAAAATACCATACTGCCCAGCAAATCTGTACCATTATTCTGTCATTAGTCTTCAAAAAAACACTAACACAAACACAAACTTTCAGATGAAATCCACTTGCTCACTCTCTGAAATAGTAGCCCATCAACAGGGATCACAAACAGTGCTACAAATATTTCCATTTTTTCTGTCTATTTTTTAATTTAAGATTAAATCTGACTTCTCCTTTTGACATTGCATTCTATCAAAAAGGGGTACGTACAGTATTGTTCAGCAAATCTATACAAATTTCTGTCTTCAGTCTCTAAAAAAACACTGTATTTTTACTTTCCAGATGAAATCTGCTTCATCTATTTCTTTGAGTTTGCATCCTAGCAAAAAAGAAATACACACTGACCAGACAATGTGTAAAATGTTTCTGTGTTAAGAAAAATACACTGAAATTCTTAATTTCATGATAAAACCTGCCTAGTTCTTCCCTCTTCCATTGTGGTCTAGTTAAAATGTTTTCATGTTGTGCATCATGTCAGTGCAATACTGGTTCTTGCTTATGACAGAATAAACTGTCCTTTTTCACAGTAAAAACTGCTTCATCTCTTCCTCTAACATAGCGACTCAGTAAAAATGCTTACATGATCTTCATCAACTCTATCATATTTCTGGCTGCTGGCTTAGAAAACACACAGTCTAATTGTTAGTTTATGATTATTGGTAGCTTGAGGCTATACCTGGACCCTACAGAGGTTGCACAGGCAGTCCAACTCCTCTGGGATGGCACGTCAATATGTGCCATTACTAAAAGGTTTGTTGTGCCTCCCAGCACAGTCTCAAGAGCATGGATGAGATTCTAGGAGACAGGCAGTTACTCTATGAGAGCTGGACAGGGCCATAGAAGGTCCTTAACCCATCAGTAGGACCGGTATCTGCTGCTTTGTGCAAGGAGGAACAGGATGAGCACTGCCAGAGCCCTATAAAATGATCTCCAGCAGACCACTGGTGTGAATTACTCTGACAAAACAATTAGAAACAGACTTCATGAGGGTGACCTGAGGGCCTGATGTCCTCTAGTGGGCACTGTGCTCACTGCCCGACACCATAGAGTTTGATTGGCATTTGCCATTGAACACCAGAATAAGAAGGTCCACCACTGGTGCCCTGTGCTCTTCACAGATGAGAGTAGGTGCATCCTGACAGACATGAAAGGGTTTGGAGAAGCCGTGGAGAATGTTATGCTGCCTGTAACATTGTTCAACATGACCGTTTTGGTGGTGAGTCAGTGATGGTCAGACCCTACGCTGGTGCAGTGGGTCCTGGCTTCCTCCTGGTGCATGACAATGCACGGCTTCATGCAGCGAAAGAATGCAGGCAGTTCCTGGAGGATGAAGGAATTGATAACATTGAATGTCCCCCATGCTCGCTTGTCCTAAATCCAATAGAACACCTCTGGAATATCATATGTTTTGGTCCATCTGACACCGCCAGGCTGCACCTAAGATTGTCCAGGAGCTTACTGATGCCCTGGTTCAGATCTGAGAGGAAATACCCCAGGACACCATCCATTGTCTTATTAGGAGCATGCCCCAACATTGTCAGGCATGCATACAAGCATGTAGAGGCCATACAAACTACTGAGTACCATTTGGATTAGCCTGCTGCATAATGTTTTCACTTTCATTTTCGGGGTGTCTTTGAATTCAGTCCTCTGTAGGTTGATAATTTTCATTTTCATCTAACGATGGGGCATCCTTACATTCCTAACACATTACCCAGTCCATATCAGTATAGATATCCAGCATGATATTTTTCCCCATTGAGATCTGATGTGTTTTCAAAGTGATCCTTTAATTTTTTTCAGCAGTGTATTTACAATATTTTTTGCAATGAAGGACTTTTTCATGGTCTGGGTGTCTTTATCCATGTTTAAATCTTTGTGGGAATGGATAAGTGGTAATGTATAAATTAAGAAATGGGAGAGGATATCTGGAGGCCCTTTTATAATAAAGGGGCTTCCAGATTTCTATAAGTCCTCTCTACATCCTCTTGGGGCATTGGCTGGGAAGCAGAAGCCCTTATCCCCCAACATTGAGGCAAGGTACTTTGCAAGGGGGGAGGCTTTGCCACTCCCCTTGCAAGGTACGCCTTCAAAGTTGAAAGGAATGTGTTCTGGTGTGATTCAGGAAGTGGGTCCTCACACTCACTGCCCTCCCATTACTAGCCACCCAGACGGCATGCTTGGATTGCGGCCTGGATGGATTTTTAAGGGGAATGCCATGCCAGTTTTGTTGCCATTTTTATACGTACTGTCCCCTAAACACAGACAAAACCCAATGGGGTCCCCTCTAAAATTCAGACCAACCCCTTATTCAGCCCTGAAGCCTGGGTGGCCGAGAAAGTGGGGGCAGAAAGTGTGTGGCCCTCCCTCTCTGTACCAAACATGCCATTCAACACTGGGGGGTATATTAAAAGGGGAGTTCCAAAGCTTTTTCCCAACTTCCTTTCCTCCATAAATGAAATTTGGGTTTGTGGAGGTAGTGCAGTGGAGAAACATCATTGGACAGCAGGGACACATTTCCAGGTTGTGGGTCGTCCTCATTGATGAGGGACCTACAACACTGGATAACATGATTGATGTTGGACTTACATTGCACGACTTTGATTATGTCATTTGATTAAAGGATTTTGTGTTATCATGTTTATTGATTTTTACATTTTTGGGGAATGAGAAATACCAATATACATTTCAATATAACATATATACTATTTATATACTATTCTTTTTAAGAATGCCTTTTTTCAATCCTATGTTTGCATATTTCTGCATGCTCCTTCATTGATTTATTTTGAACAAACACAGTTTCACACGTACATACATTTTAGAAGTGTGCAGATAACATCAACACAAAAGATAAGAAAAAAGCATTGCAGCATAGTTTTTCTTGTAAAGTTTTATTTTGTATGGCAGTTTAGTTTGTTGCAGTCTGAATTAAAAATACTGAATCAGTGAAGCTTGTCAAAAACATCTGTTTCATCCTTCAAAATTCAATAGCTTGTACTCAGTGGCTGATTCGCATAGAGGTTTATGGACCATAATAAAAACATATCATCTATTTTACCATGTATCACATTAAGAAAAAGTATTGTTTTCTTTTTATTCACTCTTGCAACTGTGAAAGTACAAAGATTAGAAATACAACAACTGTGCTAAAAACAAATTTAGCCAAGTGAACAAACTTGCTGTGTTTAATAGTTACATTTTACAGTATTGTTTCCTTTTTTTCCTTTCTTCTTTTTTTTATCAGACACATACATTGCTGTCTGACTGCTGTAGTCAGTGAGGCAGGAGAATGGATCTGGAACAGTTACTGAAGTGTAAATTCAGCTTTAAGCTTTCTTATGGCTGAATTATTCTTTCTAGATGAACAGGTGGATCTCGGTAGTGGGACAAAGACAGATGCAAAATCCTTCAGAAAAGCCCCAACATTTATGAAATAATCTGAATTCAAATGACTGTGTTTTGTCATGCAGAAATTTCTTGTGCTCAGATTGTTTTATATAGAATGTACAGATAATGCAAATGAACAAAAAAGTCAGCTAAGTTTGGTATATATTTGTTTAGGTTTGACTGTCCATATTTAAAAATGTATAGTTTAATAATCTGGCTATAACCAAGGTTAACATAGTTAAAAACGATATAAAAAAATTTAGTGGAACCAGATGTACTGTATATGCTCTTTGTTTAAATTCAACCTGCTGTTGCCTCCCTGCCCTTTAAGAGGTTCTGAATGCTGGGAGGCAGAGGTGGGCATCCTGATCATGTGTCCACTGAGATTGGCAGTCACATGGTTGGAAAGCTCCCGAATCTTCTTCCCTGCCTCAAGACGTGCTCCCATGCCACCAGGACCATGATTCTCCCTCCTTCACTGCTAGTTCCCAGGGAATGGGTGACACATTACTGGCCCCTGAACCTCGGCTATAAGTGCTCCCGGATCTCAATCATTTTACACATTGTGCTGCACTGCTATTTTCTCTGCACCCTGCCAACCCACAGCAACAGCCGAAGCCCAACACTTCTCGCATGGGCTCTTCCACTGCCTCCTCTAAGACAGGAGATGCCTCCCCTTCTGCCCTTCCCCCTGGTGGAAATCTACTGCTGCTGCCTCAGCTTAGCTACCCTTGGAGATATGGTGGTAACCCTGGGTTGATATTGCAGTCTCCAATGTTCAAACCTCTGGAGCCACAGGCCATGTGTAGCCTTGTCCTTCATACCCTCCATGAAAACTAACGCAAGCCTCTTTGTCTTATTCTCCTGGATCATCTGCTTCCAACTCAGATACTGATGAACTATCTTCCTGAAGGAACTTTATCAAGCTTATTCCTACTAAGAGAGATGTTTGTGCATTAATTCACAAAGTCCACGTCACATGCTTCACTGAAATCACTGCCTGTGAGGATTTTCAAGGTCGTACTAATCATGTGGAAACAGTAGAGGATGAAATTCTGTAAGGGATTTCTGGCAAGAAGAATCGCGATCGGGAACGCGCATGCGCATAGGAATTCCCATAGAAGAATTGCTGGTTGTGCGCATGCGTGCAGGAATGCCACGATCGTGCACATGTATGTGTATGTGCGCATGCACAGCGAATATTGGCACCAGACGGCCCATTTAAGGAGTGCCTCTGCTCAGGTTCAGTGCTGACTGGACTTCAGCTCCCCCCTGTGTCCTGCTTGTTCCTGTACGATTCCTCCGTTACCAACCTGGCTTGTTCCTGACCCAACTTCGATTACTCTCCTGCTACCGGTTCCTGACTTCGGCTCTGCTCCTGACTTTGGCTTTTCCTTCTGATTCTGTACCACGCTGCCCGACTGTTGATGACCCTGGCTATCCTATGGCCCTGCTCCAGTCTCTTGTCCTTGCTACCTACCTTGCTCTGCTGCACGTCTGGCAATTTACAGAACCTGCTCTGTCTGTTATTACGGTGCCTAAATCAGAGGATCATCTGCCTTCCAAGGTCATCATCTGCAAGAGCTGCAAACAACAACCACTGGCGCTCTTGTCCCCCTGGTCCCTAGACTCCCTCTGTTCCAACCTCAGCAGGGTCAGGGCTAGTGACACAAGTGAGGCCGACCTTGTCAATTCAGTCTCCTATCAGGTATGTGACAGATTCAAACAAGTAAACAGGAGATCTATACACTCCACACTATGATAGCAGCCCAAAATTCTACTAATAACACCTGGAAGACTTAGATAAACATGGCCACAAAAACAATGTCAAGATCCGTGGCCTTCCAGAGCTAACACAGGCAGACAACCCGAAAGATACTTTGGAAGCAATCTTTAACAACATCTCAGAAATTAAAAAATGTCCATATTTAAAAATGTATAGTTTAATAATCTGGCTATAACCAAGGTTAACATATTTAAAAACTATATAAAAAATTAGTGGAAACAGATGTACTGTATATGCTCTTTGTTTAAACTCAACCTGCTGTTGCCTTCCTGCCCTTTAAGAGGTTCTGAATGCTGGGAGGCAGAGGTGGGCATCCTGATCACCACTGAGATTGGCAGTCACATGGTTGACCTCTTCGTGTCCCGCTCTCTTAACCTTCTTGCCCTCACTGAAACCTGGCTCCAAGCAGCTGACACTGCCTCCCCTGCAGCACTCTCCTATGGAGGCCTCATCTTGACCCACTCACCCAGGCCCAGCGGTTGAAAAAGGGGGCGGGGTTGGTCTACTTCTATCACCTCTAAGCACCTTTTAAGTCCTCCCTAACCCTCCCTATCTATCCTTCTCTTCTTTTGAGATCCACTGCATCCAGCTATTCTCCCCAACCTCCCTGGGGATTGCAGTGATCTACCGACCTCCTGGCCCCGTGTCCTGCTTTCTTGATGACTTCGCCACCTGGCTACCCTACTTTCTCTCCTCTGAGCTACCCACTACCATCCTCGGAGACTTCAACATCCGTATTAACGTCAATAACCCGGATTGATCCCAACTCCTCCTCTTAACCTCTTCTTTTGAGCTAGCGCAGTATATTCAGTCACTCATTCCGACTGAAATACCTTAGACCTTGTCTTCTCCCACCACTGTACACCCTATAACCTCTCAAACACCCCATTTCCCCTCTCTGATCACAATCTCATCACCTTCACAGTCTCCTCATCATCAAACACCTATCCCTCCAAACGTCAAACTATCACCAGCAGAAACCTCCGCAACCTGAACCCTGCCCCTTTCCACTCCGCTGCTGACCAACTTTACGACAGCATCCTTCCCCTGTCCTGCCCTGACCTGGCCACTACTGTTTATAACAACTCACTATCAGCCGCCCTAGACTCGCTAGCACCCCCAACAACACAAATCATTAGACCCCGACCACTACAACCCTGGCAGACTGACCATACCAAATATCTCAAAGGACGCAGTCGTGCGCTGGAGCGACTATGGCACAAAACCAGATCCCAACAAGCGTTCACCCGACATAAATCTGCCTTCCTAACCTACACTTCCTCCCTTCATGCTGCCAAGCAAGCCTACTTTGTTACCCTCATTATTACCTTCTCCTCCAGTCCTCGCAGGCTCTTCTCTACTTTTAACTCTCTCCTTTCTCCACCCCCACCTACACCCAGTACCTCACTCACCGCCCACGAGATTGCTAACCACTTCAAAAACAAGATCAACGCAATTCATAGGGCCATCGCCACTGCTCAGACTTCCACCCCACCTAGCATCCCACACACTAAAACCCCCTCAACACTCCACTCCTTCGATCTCGCTACCACTGAAGACATCACTAAGGTCTTCTCTGAAGCCCACCTCACCACCTGCCCCCTTGACCCTGTCCCCTCACAGCTCCTACGATCACCCTCTTCCTCCATCCTACGCTCCCTCACACACATCTTTAATCTCTCCCTCTCTACTGGCACATTCCCCTCCCCTCTAAAACACGCGCACATCACTCCCATACTTAAAAAACCCTCCCTGGATCCCACCGACCTGAACAACCTTAGACCCATCTCCCTGCTGCCATTTACATCCAAACTCCTAGAGCACCTAGTCTATAATCGCCAGAGTTCCCACCTCACCGACAACAACCTCCTTGATCCCCTACAGTCTGGCTTCCGCCCCTACACTCCACCGAAACTGTCCTACTCAAACTCACCAACGACCTGCTCACTGCCAAAGGTAATGGCCACTACTCAGTGCTCCTACTCCTTGACCTCTCTGCTGCTTTCGACACGGTTGACCACCCTCTCCTCCTCAAAAAACTAGACTCTCTTGGCTTCCGAGACTCCGCTCTCTACTGGCTCTCTTCCTATCTATCACAGCGCTCCTTCAGTGTTACCTATTACGCTGCCACCTCCTCTTCACTCCCCCTCTCTGTTGGAGTCCCTCAAGGTTCTGTCCTCGGGCCCCTTCTCTTCTCCATCTACACCTCCTCCCTTGGCCAACTGATACACTCTCACAGCTTCAACTACCATCTCTATGCCGACGACACGCAAATCTATCTCTCTAGCCTACTGAGCGAGATATTGGATTGGATGATTGAATGTCACTCCACTTCCTCAAACTAAATCTCTCCAAAACTGAGCTCCTAGTTTTCCCCCCAGCCCACGTCCCCCCCCCCGACTTCTCCATCAAGACCAACAACACCACCATCAGTCCCTCCTCTCAAGCCAGAATACTAGGTGTCATCCTAGACTCCAATCTGTCCTTCCAGCCTCAGGTCCATTCGCTGACAAACTCATGTGGACTTCACCTCCGCAACATCTCCAAAATACTCCGTTCCTAACCCCGGACACCACTAAGCAACTCATTCACTCTCTCCATTATATCACGCCTTGACTACTGTAACTCTCTCCTCATCGGCTTACCCCACCACAGGCTATCCCCGCTTCAGTCTATTTTGAACGCTGCGGCCAGACTCATCCACCTTACAAACCGCTCCGTATCCACCACCCCTCTCTGCCAATCCCTCCACTGGCTCCCGATTGCCCAACAGATAAAATTCAAAATGTTAACATTGACCTATAAAGCTGTTCATAATAATGCCCCAAACTACATCAAATATAACAAAATAAAACAAATAAAACAAATAAAAATAACAACATCGTTGTTTCCAAATACCACCCAAAACGTACTCTCCGCTCCTCACAAGACCTCCTGCTCTCTAGTTCCCTGGTCTCCTCCTCCCATGCTCGTCTCCAGGACTTCTCCAGGGCTTCCCCCATCCTCGGGAACTCCCTACCCCAATCCATCAGACTATCACCTACTCTAATTGGCTTTGGGAGCACTCTGAAAACCCATCTCTTCAGGGAAGCCTACCCTGCCCTCAGCTAATTACTAAACTCCTCCACTCTTCCTACCACTCCATCCCCCACAGCTATTTCCTCTTGTACCACTATTCCCTCCCTCCTAGATTGTAAGCTCCAAGGAGCAGGGCCCTCGAACCCCTCGTGTCTTAAATTGTATTGTTACTGTACTGTCTCGTGTACTGTCTCCCATTATAATGTACAGCACTGAGCAAACTGCTATATACAGTAAATCCTGTGTAATAATAATAATAAATTAAGAGCCCACAATGCCTTGCATCCTGCATCTCAATCTTCTCAACCTTGTGATGTTATCTGCAGGATTCAATCCTATGCTATTAAAGAAGATGTCATGTGCAAGGCTTGTAACTTAGAATTTGATGGAGCTCCTATTCTCAGAGAATCCAACATCACCTATCACTGGGATTTTCCCTTCAGCCTCACAGCGAAAAGAGATGGCAAGTCGTCTACCCTCTAGATTCCCAAAGATCTCCCTTCTTTTTGTGAAGACTTGAATATTTAATGTCCTAAACTTCCAGGTTGGGAACCCCTGCCATTACTTCTACCAGAGCTTTGGCAAAATTTCACTTCTGGCAAGTGTTCTTATACGTCTTCACCCTTACTCGATCTAATGGCTGACCCGTGCCATCTTTGCCCAATTGGAAGGTTGCAAACTTTTTTCTTCTTCTGCAGTAATTGACCTGGAGAGCTAGAGATATGCTATTTTGCTAATATCTGCCCACATGGACAATTTGAATTTACTTTACACTCTTCATTATGCTTAGTAAAATTCATTGCTGTTCCTCTTGCACCCTCCCCTCTCCTCCCCCCACCTTTTTTTGTTTTTTAGTTTTTTTTCTTCTCCCCCTTCCCCACCTTCCCTATTCTTTTGGTTACCTACCTATTTTATCATCATGGATGTCTACAAGGCCTTTACAGTTCTTTGCCCTAATGTTAAGTTAATGCCTTTGCTGCAAACAAAGTATATGATAGGCTTTATGCTATAAGCCATTTTTGAGGATATCACACAGTTATGTCTTATGCTGCTATACATGAAAGTCTTGTGCAGTCTCGTTAGCTCTACTATATCTAACTTAGAGACAGGTGGGAGCCTTGAGCTAGATCTCTCCTTTATTGTTAAACACTTCCTCAACCATGGTCATGTTGACTATATCTTGGTTTTTTTTCTCTGTTAATGCTCCCTCGCGCCTAAAATGGTGTGCAGGATCAGTTGAAAACCTGTGCCGATGTGACCATTATAGTATAGTTTCTGGTGGTTATACGTTTTTTCTTTTTTGCAGCTTGTTTTGAAAGCAACACTTCTTTTCTACTGTTCATTTCTTTTCTGCATGCAGTTCTCTTTCTCTTCCTTCATGGGTCACCCCTACTGGACACTCTTGCTATTTGCAAAGCTCCTGAATTTGTGGTGGTTGCCCTTGGTTGACCTTTCTTAATGACTACATTAAGCCATGTGGGTTTTAATTTATAATATAGTATCACCCCTACTCCAGTAACCACAAGCGGCGCTTGGTGAGGACAAAGAATGACAGAATATATGAATATTAATTGAGGTTTATTGATAATATTGTGTGAAGTATGCGCTGCTTGTGGTCACTGGAGTAGGGGTGATACTATATTATAGATTTTTTTGTGTTTGGAAGGAAAGTGGCAGCAATATAATACTAATATAATAATTATCTGCATTGGGTGCAATATAGTGACTTTTTGATAACATTCAAGGTGGTCACTTACAGGATAGTTATATGGGTTTTCATGGCCCTTTCTTTAATGGCACTTGCCATCTATATTCCACTTCTACCGCCTCCATTAAAATACCCTTTGTTTCCTCTCCTACATTCGTGATTTGCATGTCATTTGTAAGAGGTGCCCCTTGTCTCCACTCCTATTTGTCCTCCATATAGAGGCCTTGGCCTCGACCATTTGATATTCACCTGCTGTTGTGGGTCACTGTACATGGCAACCAATATAAATTATCTTTATTCATTGACAATATTCTCTTGACTTTCAAGAAACCTTTTCTTTCCTTGCCGAATTTACACAGAGTACTGGATACCTTTTCTGCCCTCTCAGGTTATAAGCTGAATCTCTCCAAAACAGAAGCTTTCCCTATTAATATTTTTCCATCTGCCCTCTCAGTCCTACAGTTGTCATTTACTTATCTTTGGAAAACTGACAAACTGAAATATTTGGGAATTTTTGTAACGCCCAAAGTCTACCAATTATATACCACCAACTAATGTCCACTGTTTAGAGAACTTTTTCACACTTTGTTAAGCTGGACACCACTCTTTCTTTCTTGGTTAGGCAGAATTACCTCCCTTAAAATGACTCTACTTCCCACACTCATGTAAAAAAAAAACATTAAGGTATCTGTCTCTGAGATCCTGGATGTCACTTGGAGAAATGGTAGACATATAGTCTCAAGGAGAGTATTTCTGGTACACATGTCTCAAGGAGGACTGAACTTCCTGGACCTTACAAAATATAATTTAGCAGCTCAACTCTGCCATCTGGCTTCTTGGTCCACTTTGTGTCCTTATAATGGGTGAACAGAAATTGAATGTCTTTTAATAGCTCTGATTCCTATTAACTCTTTGATATAGTCCTAAAACGTGAAGGTTGGAAATGCTCGGCTTTTGATGTCTATGGTTCATACCATAAATATCTGGGCTTATTATAACAATAAATTTCACATATTGGAGAAAGCCTTGTGAATGGTATCTTTTGTGGGTAGCCCTCTTTTACCTTCCATTCCCGAGAGGCAGGTAACTTCTCCCTGGTTAGCAAATGGCCTTTCTCACCATCGTGATATTATAAATCCCATATTCGGGAAGTTGCTTACCTTTTTTGAACTACAGTCTAAGAATGCTTTGCCATCTCGGGCTTTATACTTCTATCTTCAGATACTGCATTATGCACAAACACTGGTAAACATACTTATATTTTCAAAATTATCTCCGTTTGAGAGAATATGCCTGGATGGTCTTAAGCTTCAGCATCTCATTACAAATATACTGTATATCGTTTACTTACATCTTTAAATAATTCCACTTTCCTTAAACATGGCTACATGCTCAGGGAAAGTGTGCTGGGCCGACCTTTGGTGGGAGGACATCTGAGATAATGCAAACAAAACATCTTTATGTACCCTTTATTTCATTTTATTTTTTTTATTATATCTTTAATCTTTATCTTTAGCACATAAAGCCTATATAAGGGGTATGCTGATAGCAATAGGAGCGGAGATAAAGAAAGATCAAGGGAAAAGATAATGGACATTAACGGAAGAACTTCATCAGTTGGACAATTACACAAAAAGAAGTTATATACAGAGATACAACAAGAGACAATATTAAAAAGAGAGGAGCTAAAAGATTTTATGGAACAAGAAACAAGAAAACCTTTTAACTGGGTCTCAAAGGAAAGATATCGGTGGGGTAATAAACCAGGGAAATACTTAATGAGGAAGTTGAAGGAAAAGAAATCAAAGAACTTCATAGATAAAATTAAAAACAAAAAATGAGAAATGGTTTATTCAACAACCGATATAGCCAACACATTTCAGAGATTCTACAGCAGGCTATATGGGTTAGAAGGTAAAAACCAGAAGGAATCAGAAGAAGAGAGGGGGGTGAAAAGGCAGACATATCTGAATGAGACCGGTATACCTAGAGTAGACAAAAGTCAAATTAACAGCTTTAGATAGCCCAATATCAATTAAAGAAGTCAACATAGCATTAAAGGACACAGCTGTAGAGAAGAGCCCAGGTCCTGACGGATTCATGGTGGGATACTACAAGAATTTTTAAGAACAATTAGTCCCTAAACTGTGCACTTATATGAATGCTCTGGGAGAGGAGACAAAGATGAGGGAGGAGTCGTTACAGGCATATATCACGGTTATACTCAAGGAAGGGAAAGGTTGGTCTCAGTGTACCAGTTACAGACCTATATCTCTGTTGAATACTGACACAAAATTGTATGCGAAGGTATTAGCAACAAGGATGAAAGAGTTGATGTCCAACTGGATACACTTAGACCAAGTGAGTTTTATCTTGGGTAGCGAGGGAAAGGATAATGGCTTGAGAAAACTTCTTATCCTACAAAAGATTGAAAGAGGAGAGGTACCAGGGATTATTCTGTTGGTAGATGCTGAAAAAGCCTTTGACAGAGTAGATTGGGGTTTTATGTTTGATACACTGAGAACATTAGGAATAGGGCCTAGAATGATGCAGTGGATAAAAGAGATATATAGAAGTCACTCAGCAGCAGTGAAGGTAAATGGCTTGTTATCCAAATTTTTTAAGATGCACAATGGAACTAGAAAGGAATGTCCCTTATCCCCGCTGTTGTTTGTGATTTCCCTAGATCCCTAGAACTGCTATTAGCTACTGTTAGAAATAGTATGGATGTCGAGAGAATGTGGATGGGGATATTGAACATGAAGTGGCAGCATATGCAGATGATATGCTGTTTTATATAGCAAACCCCAGATTAACATTACCAAACCTAATGAGAAAAATGAAAGAATACAGAGAGTTATCTAATCTGAAAATCAATCCCTCGAAAAGTGAGATCTTAAATATAAATGTTCCAAAGATGGAGAAACAAATGCTACAAAAGGATTCCCTTTTAAATGGAAAGAAAAAGTTTAAAGTTTATGAACTGAGGAAAGCCTCCATGGGAAAGCTATCCTGGATAGGTTGGATAAATATAACTAAGATGATAGCAGTACCAAAGATTTTGTAGAAAATTAATATGCTCCCAATACCTTTCCCAGGGTCTTGTTTTAGGTTTCTTAAAAAAATGGTACTCAGATACAGTATGTGTGGAATAACAAAAATACAAGGGTTAAATGTGAAGTTTTATGCAATAACAAAAAAAGGGGGATTAAATATGCCAGACTTTAAGAGATATTATAATTCAGTGATATTATCAGGAATTGCTGAATTGATATATAATACACAAGGGAGAAGCTGGGTAAAAATGGAGAGTTCACTCAGTAAAGCATCATTAGATAAGTATATTTGGATACCACAGAAATTTTGTACATGGGGTGAAGATTCAAGTACTTTGACACAGAATGCATTTAGGATATGGGATGAAATGCTTAAGCAGAAGGACTGGAAGTTTAATTCACTGTCAATCCCGTTGGTGGGAACTAAGTTTTTGCACCCGGGAATGACAATATTTCAGGGAAATGGACAATTGATAGAAATGCATGTTTAAGAGATATTGTGGATAAAGGGGTTTTATGTTCTTTACATGATTTGAAGAGTAAGAAGGGAATATTTTCTATAATAGATGAGTGGTGGTACGGTCAAAAAAGACATTTTATTGCAAAGCTCCCACAATCACTAAGAACAAAAAAAGAAATGTACCCTTTAGAACAACTGTTGAGTATAAATAGAACACAAAAACACATTACCTCCAGGATATATAGAATCCTTACCGAAATAGAGGGTTGGTATCCCCAAAGTGGGAATTGGAGCTTGGAACTAAATTGAATAAGCAACAAAAAAGTAAAATGCTTAGTTTAAGACATGGGGCAGTGAATATGAATATAGCTGAAATGAATTATAAATGTCTGGTAAGATGGTATATTACACCTAATGTGATGCATAAACTAAGGCAAGAGGCCCCATCCCAGTGTTGGAGGGGATGTGGGAGTAAGGGTACAATGGCACATACCTGGTGGGAGTGTCCCAAAATACAGGTGTTTTGGAGGGAGTGCAATATGTACAAGAAATTCAGAAAATAAATGAGCTGATGGACCCGTGGGTTTGCCTATTTCACAAATCAGAGCTTTGGGTGAAACAATATAAAAATATGATACTGTTTCATTTTTTAAATGCGGCCAGAAGTCTTATTCTTAAATATTGGCAAACAACATAACCCCCAAAAAATAAAAGATTGGTTGGATAGAGTTCAACATATACACAGGATGGAAAATTATATCACATAGATGAGGATAAAATGTAAAAATGTAAAAAGGTCTGGGAAAGATAGCATATTTAAAAAAACCAAAAAGATTTCTAGAAGTGGTTGGAGTATAGGGGAATAAAAGTAAAGGAAAATAAATAACAAGACAGAAAGAAAGAAAGAGAGGGAAAAGACAAGGAGGGGAAGTAATAACATAGATTAACAAAAGAAGAATTAGAAGTTAAAGGAAGGACATAGAAGACAAAAGGAGGGGGGAGGGAGGGGTTGTGGGAGGGGGGTAAGCAATTAAGTATAGATTTTTCCATTGAATGATGATGGTATGAAATGTATTTGTATTATATAAAAAAAAATGTATAAAGATATTTATGTCACCTTTATAAGAAGAACCTATACAAGATCTTGTTTCACTGGTACCTTATCCCTGAAATGTTACATGCAATTAATCCTGCTCTACCTCTGGAATGTAGGCGATGTGGTGAATCAGTGGGGACACTATTTCACATCTATTGGGAATGGCCAAAACTTCATCCTTTTTGAGAAGACACTAAATCTCTTTTGCAGTCACTATTTGATTTTTCAGTTCCTTTGGACCCAGTTCATTTCATACAAGGCTTCCTTTAGCGAATATAACCATAGCTGCAATTAAATTGGTTAACCATGTTCTCACAGTGTGTCAGAGCCTGGAATCGAACCTGGGCCTTCTGCGGTGAAAGACAGTGTTTCTTCTCACTGAGCCACCTGGAATGCTGGTCAGCTCCCTTGACAAACCTTTGGATGATCCTGCCTTTGCCCTGTTTTGTCTTGAACCTTGAACTCCTTGCTCCTCCCATGAACTTCCTATAAAAGCCATGTCTCTGTACTTCCTGGTTGCCAGATTATTGTGCCTTACCAGCCAATATCCGCTTACTGTTCCTGCTGCCGTCTTCCTCTACGTTACTGACCTTTGGCTTGCTACTGACTACGATTCTGCCTCATCCTATCTACTACCATTGGTGACCGACCCTTGGCTTGTGACTGACCCCGCTTCTGTTTGATCCCTGAACTGTTGATCCGCTTTTGGTTTCCAGCCTACTCATTCCCTGGTGGGGTGATCCTGAGATCTGCGACCTGGCATTTACACGCAGCCAAATCCATCTCCACCATTAGGAGCTCTGGGGAAGACCGGTAGATGCTTAGACCCAGCACCTCAGGTGAGCCTGCGTCAATCCCAGGGTGGGCCGCTGGTGTACCAATCCTGCTGGTTTCAGGTAAGCCTTACAACTGCTGTAGCAACTGGTCTCTGAACCTGACCCAGATCGTGACACAGTGGCTTTATGTCTAGTTATTTTGAAATGGAAACAGACCCTACCCCCCTCCCAGGCCGATTTATATTAGCATATTCACAATGTCTACAATATGGAGTCTTTGGCTGACTATTTGAATAACAGCCTTTCTTGATTCAATAATATCTGACGTCTTTGGAATCTTTTGTAACCACGACCATAAAATGCCTAGTTAGGGTGATCTGGTTTGTGTATGGTGTGTTAAGGGTGCCCAGTGACATACGTTACCATTATCCTCTCTTATCTTTTCCTCCACTCTTATTTCCTTTTTCCCTTTTTCTTTTCTTTTTTTGTGACATACTCAGGGCAGCTATATTGGATTATCCATAAGTTGGAATTGTCTTTTTGCCCACCCTCTACCACGTGATAATCATCATAGCCGGATAGTTTATTTGGTGTTTTTTTTCTAAGTGGATTTTTCTAGTCACAACACTGTTATGTCATTGAGGTAAAAATTATGCAACTCACTCATTCTTTTTGCTTAATCTCATTTTATTAAGTTTTAACACATTAAACATGGAAGAAAACACCATGTATAAATAGAAACACATGTAGGTCCAAATAAAGGTAACAGTCGCATGTCAACACAAACAGTATATAATGACTATCTAGGCATATAACAGTAATTACAGCATAGGTACATGTTGAAGAGAGAAAGAACTACAATTGAGAACACATGGCATATGTAGAGTCGTACTAATTGAGTATATGCATAGAAATCAGGTGGGCGATAATGAGGTTAGCCTCTGATAATATGACTCAAAAAAAGAAAAGAAAAGGGAGGACAAAAGAAAGGAAAAAATGGGGAGCAGGAAAGGTGGGTATGTGAGGGGCTCTCCAGATCCCAGAGGTGTTACTTCCCCTAAGTGGAGATAAAGGAGGCAAAATTGGAGTAAGAGAAGTGAATCCAGACTGTACAAGAAAGGCTGTGAGCCTCAGATTTATCTTGCTCAATAGCAAGCATACTTTTCATAAATTCAATATTGTTCACTCATTCTTTTTGAATACTGATAGGTCTTCTGGATTATTCTGTGAGCATTGATACCTATTGTAATTTATTTTTGATACATATGATGCTTTAATCCTTCCTTCTGGAACATTGTATATTCTTGCCAAATGTCATGTCACTATTTTGTGGTTGTTTTAGTTATGCTTTGTCTACTTTCTGCCAAAATTTTAATAAAAAAGAAAGTTAAAAATGTAAAAAGAATGAAAGATTCTTTTATTAGCAAAGTGTGTTTACTTTTCAAAGTTAAAGTTTTCTTAACAGCAAAGGAAGTAAAGCTGAATTCACTTTAATTATTCAATCTCGATAAGAAAAAAATGTTTTTATTATTTTTTTCATATTTGTGATTGACTATTCAAACATGAATAGAACTTTAAGTCATTTACTTAACTAAGTGAAAATTCACTTTGCTAAGTTAATAGTCTCTACCATCTCTGTGATTGCCTCTGAGTGTTCAAAATGTGGTTTCTTAAAAAGCAACTTAACTTTTAACCCCAAACTTCAAAGCAGAAAATATACAGCCAAAAAAACAGGTGTGGCAATTTAATTCCTGGAATGGACCACAATAACCCTATCAAACACCTCTGCATTCTTCAAAAGATCAAATGAAATTTGAAGACAACATTCTGATCTTCTGTCAAGATTCAAAGTAATATCTTTGGGGAAATCTTTCTTATTCACAAACCCTTGAAATCCATTGCACTGCTTCCCTTTTCATGTTCAATTTTTCTGCCATCATTCACACAGTCAGTCTTCGATCTGAGAGTATGAGTGTTCGCACAATGCACATTTGCATCTGTCCTTTGCATTTTTGACTATCCACTTCTTGAATCATGATGTACATCTTCCCACCTCTCCTTAAATTGCCTATGCCATTCAAACAAACTTGATTTCTTCATGGATAGTTCACCATAAGCCTAAAGTAACAGAGCTAAAGTTTTACTTGCAGTTTTGCCTATTTTCATGCAAACTTTGATTTAAATGCACTGCCCCAGATTCCTGACTCAATTTTCCCCAACAGCACAAAGCACACACATGTTATTTCTTCTACTACTCCATAAAGACTGAATCAACAGGTCTTGACGGAGTGCAAGTTGGAATATGTCAGAACACTCTTGAGTGCTATGCTGTGGGCATTCCAGGAATGAAATTTTCACACCTTGTACATCTATTGTATGTGTTCTGGATAGCTTAGAAAGTTTTTGTAATTTTTTTCAGCAATTCTTACATTTAAACACACTTGCCAAAAATTTACGACCATACAGTCCTGCAATTTATACACCTCTACCACACCACACATCAGGAGGCCTGCTTTTTCTCTGCAGAAGTTAGATAACACTTACAGGTGTTGTGCTTCCCCAAGTCAGTGACTGGGCTGTGAATAAGAAGCAGTAGTTTGACAAAATTACCTCTATCACATTGCAATCTTTTCCATTTAGTATGTTCCTTGTTAACAAAGAATTGCTGGATATCGGATTGGCTCCTTTTGGCTCAGCTTGAACTTTACTGTATAGAAGATTGCTAAAGGCTGACACCAAAGGTAGGTACCTACACTGTCTGCATATAAAAATGCTTTTAATGATGTATTAATAAATATAGAGCTGCATTATTGTGTGTCTTGTTTATCTGCCTGGAGTTAAGCTTAAATTTTAGCTGTTTGTTTTTTCGCTCCACTATAGATAAGAAAATAAAGATCCCCTTAAAGAACACTAGGCCACACCATATATTTATCCATTAACAAGATAAATACACACTGAAAATACTAGGAATTTTAAGGTGTGACGCCCCAGAGAACTAATCACACAAATAATATTAAAATCATAATTTTTTTAGTACAGGTCCACTATAATCATAAATCCTAACAATGTAGATCTTGACAGCATTTTTGTAGAATAATCCAAGAAATAAGCACAAAACAAATTGTGCAATAACGACTGTGTGAAATGCACAGATCCATGTTTTTGAAGTTTTCTTGATCAGGCTAAGGCTACATGGACAATGTTGATCTTTTTATTACTACTTTAAAATAAGATGACTGCAAACAAGTAGCAATGTCAGTAGCAAGAGATTTTATTTGCCCGTGTATTGTTTGCCTTACAGGGAACATATTATGCATATACTATAATATATATACAGTATATATATATATATATATATATATATATACAGTGCTCAGCATAAATGAAACACCTCTTTTTAAAAGTAAGATTTGAATCAATATCTCAAGGTAGAAGCTGGCAACTACAGGCCAGTGAGTTTAACATTGGTAGTAATCAAATTAATGGAATCATTCCTGAAAATAAAGATCATTGATCACTTAAAAACACACAACTTGCTGGATCCAAAGCAGCATGGCTTTACTGAGGGCAGATCATGTCAGACTAATCTGATTGGATTTGTTTACTATATTATCAATGTTTTGGACCAGGGTGGTTCATATCTTGATTTCAGCAAGGCATTTAATACAGTCCCACTTAATGGTCTAATACAAAAGTTGTCCAAGCTAGGATTTAGCCCTTGGATGGTTCAGTGGATATGCAGCTGGCTAAAGGATAGATACCAGAGTGTGGTTGAAAAAGAGGTTCAATAAGAACAGAGACCAGTCACTAGTGGTGTACTACAAGTCTCTCTACTAGGTCCTGTTCTATTTAATTTGTTGGGTAAGGTATGTCTTTTTGCTGATGACACAAAGGTATGTAATAGAGTCGATATGCCTGGAGGTTTCTGTATCATGGAACATGATTTTACATTGCTGGAAGATTGATCAAAAAAGTGGAAATTGCAGTTCAATGTTTCTAAATGTAAAATAATGCACTTAGGGAAAAATAATTCCTTGAGAGAGTACAACATTGGGGGTACATTGTTGACCAGCACTTCAGAGGAAAAGGACTTAAGGGTACTTTTTCAGATGATTTCAAAATGAGCAAACAGTGTGGCCAGGCAGTGGGGAAATTGAATAGAATTCTAGGATGCATCACTAGAGGGGTCACCAACAGGAGGAAGGAGGTCCTAATTCACCTAAATTGTTAGACCTCATTTAGAATACTGTGTCCAGTTCTGGAGACCTCACATTCAAAAAGATATTGATAAGATAGAACGAGTCCAGAGACTGGTTATAAAAATGGTGAAAAGTCTGGGGTATAAAACATATTAAGAGCGGCTTCAGGAACTTAACATGTACAGTCTGGAGGAAAGAAAGGAAAGGGGAGACATGATTGGAACCTTTAAATACATCAATGGGGTGAGTAAGGTTCAGGAGGGCAGTATTTTCAACACAAAGTCAAAATCAAGAAAATGGGGACATGGCCTTAAACTAACTGAAGGAAAGTTCAAAACTAATCTCAGAAAATACTAATTTACTAAAAGAGTAGTTGATGCTTGGAATAAACTTCCAGCAAAGGTAGTGAGCCAGTCAACAGTAAACAGCATCAAACATGCTTGGGACAAGAATAGATCTATACTCAGTTCCATCTTTGTTAAATTTTTGTATCACTTTTGCTACAGTATTCTGATAAGTAAAGCTTTGCTGATCTTCATGTAGCCTTCACCTTTCTTATGTAAAGAAATGATTTTCTTTTTCAGGCCTTGTGACATTTATTTTCCATGTGTTACCATTGCTGACAGCATGAAATGGGAAGGGGTTTTCTTTGTTAAGTAATACCCTTTTATAATTAACTGTCTGCTGGACACCTGTTCAATGAATAATTAGACTCACCTGTAGTTGAATTGTTGTCCATTAGGATTTTATTGTCTAAAATTTAGTATTGCTCTTAAGACTTTCATTGGGGTGTATTCATTTTTGCAACATGGTCTTGAATTAATTTGTTAGAAAAAATAGAACCATGACGCCAAGTTTATAACAGCTGTCACCCAAGAGAACACACTGGACACATCTTAGCAGTGGTGCTTTTCTCCTTTTGGCTGGGTAGGCAGGCATTGGGCAGCATTATTGACATGGCTTGTCAAATGCTTGGCTGTCTTAATTTTTAGGTTACAATGAGCAAAGAAAAAGCAAAGTTTACAAAGAAAAAGCAATGGTAAAGTTTAAATTGCCAGCAAAAAACAAGTCCCTTGGAGGGGGTCTCCATGTTTGATTTTTTTTACGAATCCAGGAATCCATGAATCCATGAAGGAAATTTGCCATGGGGCTAGTTTCTATGCAATATATAGCTTCAAACAGGCTTTGTAAGGTGGCTAGAGGGTCAACAAGTCCCAGTGTGACTATTAACACAGCCTCTATAGGCACTTCATATTTCCTTTCCCCCATTGGTTATCATCGATTAGCGAGAAGGAGATGTTGCCAAACAAAAGAGGATGGAAAATGTGGTTTTGGTACATGGAATCACATGACACCACTACAGAAAGGAAACTACAACTTCCAAAAGGCTGTGCAGCAGAGAAGGAAGGGAAATGCAATGAGGAGGAAGGCCTTGAGAAAGTTCCAGGTCTTAGTGGTCAGACCAAATAACAGGGAGGACACAGAAATCGGAGCACCAAGCCTGGAGAATTTGCTTGTCCTGCAGCACAACTGATGCATGTCGAGATGCGTCCAGGACCAGCAATCTGATACTCATTAATACAGGAGCACTGGTGGCCTCAGGCAAGCTAGAGGATCCAAGTGTAGAAGGTGTCAGTCTCACCTTTGGCCACAATTACCTTAGACTTAGAGAGAGAATGGTAGCCATCTTTAGCTGTCAGCAATATTTCAGATAAACTGTCAGTGTTCCCCCCGCAGCCACCACTACCTCAGGGAGTGGA
The DNA here is from genome assembly GCF_062004578.1 of Staurois parvus. Classification (NCBI taxonomy): domain Eukaryota; kingdom Metazoa; phylum Chordata; class Amphibia; order Anura; family Ranidae; genus Staurois; species Staurois parvus. The sequence goes on along the minus strand of NW_028318123.1, from coordinate 1,583,856 downwards.
TGGTAGCTATCTTTAACAATCAACAAAACTTTAAGTTTCACTTTTGGCCACCATTATTTCAGAAAAAAAATGGTAGCCATCTTTAACAGTCAGTTTTCATCCACAACAAACATTACATCAAGGAGATGATGGCAGCCATCGTTAACATTCAGCAAAGCTGTCAGTTTCACTTCCAGCCACCATCAATTCAGTAAGAAAATGGTAGCCATCTTTAACCGTTAGCAAGATTTCAAATAAACTCTCAGTTTTCACCTGCAGTCATCATTACCTCAGGTAGAGGATGGCAGCTATTTTTAACAATCGACAAAGCTGTCAGTTTCTCTTCCGGCTAACATTACCTCAGAAAAAAAAAGGCAGCTATCTTGAATAGCCAGCAACAATCCCAGAGTGAGTTGTCAGCTTCACTCATGGCTACAATTACAACAATGTGTGGTCGGTGGTCATTTCTTGAAGGCAGTATATTTCTATATATGCCTCACAGTAATTTAAGGCAAGAACTCTATTGTAGCGAGGACAACTATTGTGACTTTTTAGTGAGTCATGAACATCTTGCCAATCATCATTTGCAGTCTCTACATCTCAGTACAGACCTGTTGATTGCTCATCATAAATCATACATCAGGTCAGTCTATCTGGAGTTCGAGGTATAAAGCTGAAAGGTGTCACTCTGCCATTAGGACCAGCAAACAAGGGTTGGTGAGAGGGGGTTGTCAAACCAAACCCAATTAACACAAATTACAGAAGCAAACAGATTGTCAGGGCTCCCAGGTGTGACCAGAGGTGTGTGACTGACGCAGGGAACCGCAGACTTCAGATATGTGATAAACAATATAATTTATTAACATTAACCATACAAACATAAACGCAGTGCAATACTAAAACATAATACAGTGCAAACAAACCAAACCAACCACCCACAGATAACAGTACATACAAGCAAGCGTCGTCAGGCAGGCCGGGTCGATATCAATAGGGCAGGTAGGTACAGGGGGAGCAAGCGGAGATGGGTCGGGGTCACAGGCCAGGTTCAGCAGGTAGCTAGCAGCGTAGTACAGAGGGTCAGGCAGAGGGATGGTCAGGGTCACAAGCCAGGGATCAGAACAGGTAGCAAGCAGCGTGGTACAGAGGGTCAGGCAGAGGGATGGTCAGGAGCGAGCCGGGGTCAGAGCAGGAGAAGTCAGCAGCGGTTCAGATCAGGCAGGGTCAGCAAAGGAACAGAAACAGGATGCAGGACAGATACAGGGCCCAGGACAAACACAACACCAAGGCAGAGTCTGCAAGTCTGGCCATCCCTTAAATACACCAGTATCATCAGTTCCAGGTGTTAGCTGGCTGAAAGGTTGAGTCTCTGATTGCTGGGAGCACCCGCTGGCCAGCCCTGGTACTGCAGATCAAAAGGCAGGTGAGTCCCACCATTGCTGGCCAGTCCATTCCTGACACAGATACTGCTATATCACATGTTCTAGGACATCCAATAGAAATAGAATTGTTCCTATTCTCTTGGAGCTTGTTTCAAATTATCAACAACTATCTGTGTTCCAGTTTCTTTTATAAAGTATCACCTTACAAACACCTTTAGACGGATTGACAGACCTAACAAAGATTTGCCACTTGTGCACCATCAAAGAAGTGCTCCAACTAAGCTAGCAAAAACAAAAAAAGAAATGAAAAAATTACAGTTTGGGGACAATATCCTCTTATCTTAATTATTAGCACTTGCCTCTCATTTTATTTTTTTAAATATCTTTTTTAGATATGTATCAAAGTCCTGCAGGCAACATGAATTTAGCAGGGCCATACATGAGTCTCAGAAGTAGTTTAGGTCACTGATGTTTTTTTCGTTTCTTGTAGCTACTCTTTTTAAACTCTTGTGGATCCTGTTACAGGTCAAATTATAAATGTGGTGGCATGCAGTCTCAGTCACCTTCAGTAAAAAAAACTCCACAAATCTCCAGTCTGTTTTGTGATTGCATTGCATAGTAGTAAAATTGTATAAGGTTGTGGTTATAGTTATAGTCAATATATTCAAGGTCATTTTAAACTGGAGTGGTTTATTTGTGTAAAGGGTGAGTCAGAGTGGTTGAGGTATTACACCACTCAGTTCAGTAAAAGAAGAATATCTTCAGACGGATTATCAAACTAGAGGCTCTGGTGGGGGTGCACTACATATATATGTGCACTTTATATCACAGAGATATGCCTCTTCACAGGCAGGATTAGAGCACCCTGGGTATGTTATTTAAAGTAATTTGGCATTTTTAATGTCTCACTTTAAGGATTTAAAAAGAAAGCACTACTCCTGGCTGAATGGAGTTTTTTTAAAAAAAGCATATCCTTTGGCACATCTTGTTTTTATTTTTAGTCTTGACTAGAATTCACACCAACAGAAGGTCCAGGTTGTTTTACATTCCATTTGTAAGGCTGGATTAACAGCCAAACAAAGCTTGATAAAAAAGCTTGGTATTTGCACTGTAGCACTGGTCAGTGAGTCATAAAGCCTCTACTGGATAAAGTTAAGCCAATTAAAAACTGAAAAGAAAAAAGAGGGAGGAAAACAACACCATCCCTCAAAAATTGGGAACTTTTGAGGCACAACATCTACATAAAATCAATCATTTATTTCATATTTTTAAACTCTACAGATATTGCAACATTTGCATTCCTATCCAACAACATTATATTCATGAAAAAAGGAAATTTTGCAATCAAAAAGAATACCATATTGCTTCACAGGTAGTCCAATCATTTAGACTCCACACATTTCATGGACTTGATCTACTTCTTCAGGAACCATCACAATATATATACTGTAGATAAATAATGATCTAAACAAAACATATAAACAAATACAATTCTTCATCCCAGTATAATATACAGTAATAGGATAATGGGGCGCATGTGTGGCATGGAATGGAGCTGCCGCGAATAGACACTGCTTTGGCTCTCTCAGGGCTTTCAGCCAACAATTTGGGGCCAACTATCCTTGCCACAAACCTTTTAAATGAACATCCCCACTAAGGAACACCTGTGCATGCTGACACCATGGAAGAAGAGTCACAGAGGGGCCCAGAAATCGCTCACACATTACCTCCTCAGAGCCTGGGAACAAAACAGCATGGCTGAGCATGGTGCTTTTTCTCCCGTTCACTCCTTAATACCCTTACAGCAAGACAAAGATACAACTCCAAACTGTGAGTACTCCCCTCTCACTAAAGCAGATTTAGATCTTAGTCTGGACACACTATGCTCCAAATTACTTCACAAATTCCAATCTGAATGGCAGAAATTCACAGCCACTTTATCACAGGAGACTGTGGCCTTAGGTTCATGCACTGATTTGCTAGAGAATAAAAATGATGACCTCTCCATTCTCCATTCTTTCATTGAGATCTCAAGAGAACAAGATGCACACTCTTCAGCTTTTCTTCAACTCCAATCCCATGTAGAAGATTTGGATAATAGAAATCGAAGAAATAACTTTAGATTTAGAGAAACACCTGAAACAGTTACTGATCTCTCTACTTATACCCTGAAGCTATTCCAATCGTTATTGCCAAATTATGATGTGAATTCTTTCACTTGTGGTCGCATTCAACGTGCCTTAAGAGCCAAGCCTCCTCAAGATAAACCACCCAGGGACATTGCCCTATGCATGAATGACTTTTTAGTCAAAGAAGAAATATTACATGCTGCACTCAATACCAGAAACATAATGCTGGATGGTATATCCTTACAAATATACTCTGATATCTCACAAGCCACTCTTGATAGATGTAAGAAAATGAAAGAAATCACCACTATCCTTGCAGCGGCCAGAATCAGATATCGCTTGGGTTTTCCCTTTGAGTTGATCATCCCACACAATGGTACCACTTATCTTGCCACCTCTATCTCTGAAGGCCAATATATTCTTGTTAAATTGGGCCTTTTGGACTCGGATACTCTTCCTCGGCCCCCTCTTACTCCACACCTAACACCTATATGGAACACTTCCTTTCCACGCAGAGATAGAAGACAAATTTGTCATGAAGCCAGATGCTTTGATCCCCTTTAATTGGCAATTGTAATGGGATTTCTATATATACAATGAACCCCCTTCCCCCTCCCTTTTTTTTTTTAAATCTATTACTATAATCTATCTACCCTGGGAAATTCCTCATCTCGGCTGAGGCATATATTGATCCCACTAAGCTCATGATGAAAAAGAAGAGAAAAAAAAGAACATTTTTATTTATTTATTTTTAATTATTTTTCTCCCATAGACCTGGTCCCTAACCCTGCAATATTTGTTATATGAGAGAACTTTATTGCTACGTTCTTCTGCATTCAATTTTGCTTTTCATGGACCTGCTGATACCAGTCCTAAACACAGGTTGAAGTTGCGCAGTCAATATTTTTTGGGAGTGTGAGAAAATTGCTCCTATTTGACGTAAGCTTTCTCTACAGCTATATCTGGTACTTCTATTCACATTACCCTAGCCAGTTGTTTACTTTTCACTACTATCCCAGGTCTTTCTATCCCTCAGATGAGACTCGTCCATACCATTTGCATTTCCATACACTGGCTTATAGCTAGACATTGGAAGTCCCCCTCAGCTCCCACTCCACAATTAAAAATGAGAGTAGACTCGATTTGCCATATGGAAAAAATATTTCACACGTTCTATAATTCTATTACTTTTTATAACACAAATGGGATCCTTGGTTTGAACAATGAAATCTCTTTTTCTAAATACTGAATACTGATCACGTATCTATAATATATATTGGCCTTCTCTATTTATATCCTGGTTTTGTCTTGTTTACCCTGGTTATATGCATTCATATGTAATGTTCGTCTTTATTTTTTCTTTTTTATTGGAATACCCTATTTGGTATATCTGTACAACTGTGTTTTCTTTGTACCACCAATTTATACCTAATAAAAGTTTGTAAACAAAAAAAATATAATAGGATAGCACATCAAGGACACACCATGGAAAGTGTAGACAAGTCCAAAGGGAACAAAACCCCTTCCAGGGGAAAGAGACAGTATCACTGTGTCACTGTGCTAACACTTGTGCGGTTTATCTCTATAGAGAGTTTAAGAGAGTATCCACCACATAGAAATGATTTCCTAACATAAGGCAAAAACCAGCAAAATAACATAAATCCTTTATATGGACATAACACTATCACCTACTCCACAGGAGGGAATATTAACAACAATATGCTAGGAAATCAACTGTATATGGTGGATACTCTCTTATAGAGATAAACTGTATGGTGTTAGCATGGCCTGGGTGTAATACAGCCTTAATGATTGGACTACCTGTGACACAATATGGTATTCTTTTTTATTGCAAATTTTCCTTTTTTTTACATGAATATAATGTTGTTGGATAGAAATGTAAATGCTATAATATGTGTGGTGCTTATTGATATGAAATAAATTATTGATTTTATATAGATGTTATGCCTCAAAAGTCCCCAATGTTTGAGGGATGGTGTTGTTTCTCTCACCCTTTTTTCTTTTTTGGTTTATAACGACCTAGGGATGTGGCAGTTTTGCATTTTATCCATATAAGATAAGGCAATTAAAAGGTTGTCCAAGATAGGTTAGAACCTTTTCAGAGATTACTATTTTTATAGGCTACTTTCAGAAGTTTGCTACTATAGCTTACTGATCTCACCAAAGGGAGCAAGTCCACCATGGTAAAATGGAATTATGAGGCAGAGCTGTTCAGTTGTTGAAAGCAGTATTGTATAAAGGATCAGTGTTTACCACCCACAACATCATTCAAGGATTTCTTGCACAAACCGATATCTCTGCTGTTGGTCTTGAGTTTAATTGGGAAGAATGTCCAATAGCATACCTTAGCTGGAAACTAACCAATGCACAGTGGATCTATTCAGTAGTGGAAAGAGATTTTCTGGTCAAGTAGTGGGCACTAGAGCCCATAATATGATATTACATTTGGGTAGACAGTTCCGACTGGCTAAAAGCCATGCTTCATTACAGTGGATGGCTTGGAACAAAGGGAAGAATGCAAGAGTCATAATATGGTTTCTGGCTCTGCTAAAATGTATACTTTATGTAGAACACAGCTCAGGAACTAGGCAAGGGAATCCTGAGGGAATCAAAATAAATAGACAATCAGCACAGTACTAATCTTAGTGTGAATATAACAATCGATGTGATAGAAAACAAGATTCTTGAATGCTGATAAACACCAACAGTGTTTTCCACCACATTGTACTCAGAATACCACAATGATGTAGAACAAACAACATAAATAAAAAACAGTAATCAAAGTACAAAAATAAATAAAACTCCAAACATCTGGTGATCAATAGTCCATCACCATTGTGTTACATATGTAAAGATTTCTATAAACATCCCAAAATTTCCTGCTGTATCTCCAGTCACCCAGTGCAATATGTCTGCTCAACTTCAAATGTGGACCCCAATATAATATGAAGGTAATTAAAGCCTAAGTCATAAACACTAAGGGGGTGTCTCCTCCAGCATTGTTCTGTATTGTCCTCCCCCTCTTCCAGCAGCTCCAGACTCACAGGAAAGGATACATGCAAATACAAAATAAAACTATCGTGTTATCTGTATAAAAGGATATATTTATGCAGTTGCCAAAAAAGCACTCACAATAACAGTCTTGAATGCATACTGTATATATGTACAGTATAATCCTCCATCCATAGTATTTCCTCCCCTCCACTTAAACACTCTCCTCCACCAGCTACTCAACATTCACAGGCAAGGTAACAATTCAACACAAAAATGGGACTAATAGTGTTCTTCAAATAAAACCACACTTTATTACTTTATTAAAGCCACCAGTAAAAACACCCACTTTCCAATAGCACCCCCAGTGCTATGGTAAGCACTTCACAAAGTATACAGGAACTCACCAATAACTCATACCAATAAAACATTCACCTACAGCATGGCTTCGCTCCTACACAAGTTACGCCCAATAGCAGGGCTTCCTCAGTAGTCTACAGTATACATTGTGCTGACTAAACATTAAGGTAGAAGTGCTGACTCTTGTTTTTGGCAAACCATTGGGAACTGACCTGAGTTTAGATAGTGGCTTGGACAAGCAGATGTTCTGTTTGCATTATGCTATGAATATAATGTACAATGTCCTGCTGCATCCAAAATGTTTGTTTGTATATGAATTGGTTTGTGCGAAAGTTATAGCATCTACAAACCATGGAATATATATTGGAATTCACGCAGCTTTTACTTTTTGACTGCCTGTCACATTTCTTGATGTGCTTAAATGCCAGGGCAATACAACCACCCCCCCAAATGACCTTTTTTGGAAAGCAGACATCCCAAGAAATTTGCTGAGAGGCATGTTGAGTCCATGGAAGATTTTATTTTTTGCCACAAATTTGTGGAAAATGACAAAACAAGTTTTTCACACAAAGTTGTCACTTAAATGATATATCAATACCACATGCCATGGCTATATGTGGAATAACACCCCATAACACATTCTGCTCCTGAGTATGGGGATGCCACATGTGAGAGACTTTTTGGCAGCATAGCTACATACAGGCCCCCAAAATCCAATGACCATCTTCAGGCTTTCCAAGGTCATACAGTATTTCCTCACTACCTATCACAGTTTCAGGGGCCCTAAAATGTCAGGATAGTACAAACACGTATACACCCCAAGGCATTTGATAAGAGGCATAATGAGTATTTTTAAGGTCTCATTTTTTGTCACAGGGTTTTGAAAAAGAAAGAAAAATTAAATTTTGTTTTCTTTCTTCATTTTTCAAAAATGTGTGCCAAAAAATAAGATCTGCAAAATACTCACCATGCCCCTAAGAAAATACATTGGAGTGTCTACTTTCCAAAAAGGGGGTTGCTTCTACTATCCTGGCGTTCCATGGCCAACATTACAAGCTTATGCCACACAAAACCCACTTTTTTAACTACTTAAAGATCAAACTTTTTCTAACAACATTTGTTTGCTAAAACATTTCTTTAAACCTCCAAACATTATATATTTTTTAGAGCATAAATTGGTGGGTTTTTCAATTTCTTATGTCACATTGTATTTGTGCAGGGGTTTTTCAAAGGACATTTTTTTGGCAGAAAAAATACACTTTTATGAATTTTAATACAAAAAAACACAATACATAACCCATTTTTTGCAAAATATAAGAGATGATGTTATGCTGAGTAAATAGATACCAAACATCTCACTCTTTAAAATTGTGCACACCTGTGCAACGGCAACAAATAATGTAAATTTTATTATCCACAGGCAATGATTTAAAAGCCTATACAGGCTACCACTTTAGATTTACAAAGAAGGTTTAGTGCTAGAATTAATGCCCTCAATCTTATGTTCACGGTGATACCTCACATGCATGGTGCAATCTCTGTTTACATACCGACATGAGGCTGACACTTGCGTTCGCCTTTGTGCGGCTGGTTCTCGATGATGATTTTTTAAAAAAATTATTATTACTTTGCCTCTTTATTTTTACACTATCCCTTTCTCTTTTTGGATCACTTTTATTGTTATCACAGGAAATGTAAATATCCCCTGTGGAAGCAATAGGCAGCGACAAGTTCTCTTTTCTGAGAAATCTGGGGTATATTAGATTTTAGATCTCTCCTCTCCAATAAAGCATCTGATCACACCAAGATCGATGTGATCAGATACTTTCCCAATTTAAAAATGGCGCTGTTTACATTCGGTGAAACCTAAATAATGTTTTTGCTATTTAAAAAAAAAATACTTTCATCAGAGTAGTTCAATGTTACCATAGTAAGGGGGGGTGATCAGGAATTTTTTTTTGTACACTTTGCATTGCAGGAGCAATAACGTATATTGCTCCTCCAATGCTTGCTATCATGAATGGGTTAAGTTCATTGCAGTTCAAAACACTAGTGATCTGTGATTGGCTACAGCCAATCACAGCTCACCAGGAAGATAAGAAAAGCTGTTATGAATTAGATTAAGAGGGAGCAGGAGGTCTTGGGAGGTATGAAGGGAATGTTTTGGTTTGTATTTTGAGACAAAGTCAGTGATGTAGCTGGGAACTGTTGTGAATGGCTTTCAATGTTAGTATTTTTAATTTAATTTGTTGGGTGAGCTGAAGCCAGTGGAGGGTATTGGCAGAGAGGGGTTGCAGACAATGAATGGTTGGTAACAGTTGGTAAGTGGATGACTCTTTCAGCAGCATTCATGATGGACTGAAGGAAGGATAGCCTATGTAGAGGTAATCCAGTGAGGAAGAATTTTCAGTAGTCAAGGGAAGGGATGACCAGGATGTGAATTAGAAGCTTTTTTGCTGTCAATGGATAAGAAGGGGTGTATTTTGGAGATGTTGTGGAGGTTGAGGTGGCAAGCTTTGCAGTGATTTGATGTGGGGCCAAAAAGAGAGTTCAGAGATCAGGAATACACCTAGCACCCTGGCATGGGAGAATGGATTGATAGTTGTGCCATTCATCTTGACAGAGAAGTCAAGAAAAGAGGCAAATGGGGGGGGGGGGGGAGATTATGATCTCGGCTTTGGATTGGTTGAGCTTGAGGAAGGGGTGTGCCATCCAGACTGATATGTTGGTCAGTAAATTATTGATGCATAAGGAAATTGAGGAATGAGTTTAGGTGTAGAGAGATAGATTTGAGTGTCATCAGCATAGAATTAATATTGAAAGCCATGGGAGGCTTCAGCTGACTCGGGGAGGATGTGTAGATTGAGAATAGGAGAGGTCCAAGAACAGAACCTGGGAGACCCCAAAGGAGAAAGGAAGAAGAGAAGAAGTAGAATTGTAAGTGACACTGAAGGTGTAGTGGGATAGATACTGTCGGATGAGAACCAATAAAGAGTAGTCATGGAAAATATAGCAGTAAAGCCTGGGTTTGCCTCTAATCCCCCTGTGAAGTAGCACATATGTATGACGGATACAACCTACTGAAGCAAAACTGACATTTACAAAAAAAAAAAGCTGTTTAAATTGCTGGCAAATGACAAATTCTACCACTTTACTTCTCTTTGCAAACAAATAGATGGTGATGCCCTTTATCTAAATCTAGTCAAAGTATATAAACTACAAGCACAGACTGAGGCACTTGCCTAATGAAAGAGTTCTGTATGGCATTGCAATATCACAGTCCTCTACTCTGATATGAATGTGTTAATATGAATGTGTGCTATTCTGAAGATCCATGGTGTACTGGTGATATATGCTTTGACATGTTTTGATACTGGACTGGTTCCCAACTGGTCTTCACTACAAAATTAAATTGTTACAAGCCATTTCCCGAATTGTGTGCTTTGGGAATATTCTACTACACCCTTATTCTAGATGTGGGTCTGATATGGATGGTATTGGGGTACCTCTAAAAAAAATAACAACAAAAAAAAAACTAGACTCTTATTCTCAAACAGGATCTGGTATGGATGTCAAGGAGGATGTCAATGCAAAATAAATAAATAATGGGAGGTTCCCCTACAATTCATAATAGTATAAATTTTAAGGGGGAATCCATTTTGAAAACTAAAAGCAGAAATCATGGGAACACCTTCAAAAATAAAAAATGAATACCAGATCTTTATCTGAGCATGGAGCCTCACAAGCCACATCGCATACGCACACATGATAAAGTACTTAACTTACAACAAAGCCCTCCAGCGGTGTGCTGTCACCGCTGATAAGGCTTCCATCTTTCCCCGGTCTTCCTTTGGGGTGTTCTGACTCTGGTTCTTTGAATAGCTGAGCGACAATGATGTCACTCCTGCGCGTGTGCACTATATATTGTAGTAAATGGGTATACTGTCCCTTCAGAGCTCACCGGCTGCATTCAGTGTGAATATCTTTTAAACACCACAAATTTAGGGGATAATCACTGGATTTACAGGTAAGCCTTATTATAGGCTTACCTATAGGTACAATTTCAAAAGTGGAGTTTACTACCACTTTAAGTGCTCATCCCTAAAGGCTAGGTTCACCTTTAGGACCATGTTACATATTAAACCCATATTTAATGTGCTCCAAATCATTTGCCTCTCACCACCAGAGCCCCCCTCCCTGTGACAGAGGACAGGGGTTCCTCTCACCACACAGCTACTGTCACATAAAAAAAAGTAATGGCTGTGTGGGACCCCTGCTGGCACAGCCATGTAATTAATTCATAGGGATCTGTAAATTAATAAACTAGAACAGTGTTTCTCAACCTTTTTTCAGTCAAGACACCCTTTAAAATTATGTACAGCTCCGTGGCACCCTTTAAAACTATGGACAGTCTTGAAGCACCCCATTCTAAAATGGGGTGCCTCAAGACTGTCCACCATTTTAAAAGGACACCCCTTTCTAAAATCTGAAAAACTATTCTAATAGTTTTAAATAACGCAGCAACATCTACACATGTAGGACACCCAACATTTGAGGTGATTTATTTTTCCAAAGCAAATACACTTTTGCACACTGGTGCTGAGTAATATTGCAGTATTTCTTCTCTCCTTCAGTTTTTTTCAATCACTGAGCTAATGTGACCCCAGCACTGATGGAGAGGGGCAGGAGAGGGTCAAACAAGGATGCTCTGAAGGCAGCTGACATCCTCCTTATTATCTGATGATGTCATTAGTTGTCATGACACCAGCGGCTAGAAGGTCGTAATGGTGCATAATGAAAACATGTAGCTTTGTGTAACTAAAAGGCAGGCTTGTTACACCCTCTGGTTTGTATACAAGTTTTGGGCAATTTTTTGACATTTCTCCAAGGCACCTCTGAAGAAACCTCAAGGCACCCCAGGGTGCTTGGGCACCCTGGTTGAGAGAGGCTGAACTAGAAGTCCCATTTGCCACCACAGCATACTGGCTTGTAGTTTTCAATAGACTACAAGAGTGCTGATCAATATCCTCATTTTCCATTGACACTTCTTACAGTACTGCAGCTGAAAGCCGGCACAGGCACAGAGCTTTAGGAAATGTCTACAATGTCTAAAATGCCTGAGATTGCACCCGCAATCCACTTAACCCAGATTTATAATTTACAATCCACTTGACATTATGAAAAGCATCTCCTTGCCTGATATTAATACGTAGGGAGTTTACATCTACTACTACAAAATAATATTCTTCATCATGTAGAATATGTTTCAGTAGTGTCTATGTTTCTAGTAGTAGTGTTAGGTGCCTACTATCCAGGGGCGGACTGACCATTTGGAAACTTGGGCACTGCCCGAGGGCCTGGGGTCAGTAGGGGGCCCCATGAGATGCCCCTGGTACCTTTTTCATTGGATTTTTTGAGTTTGGGCAAGGACACAGGGGCCCCATGATCCCCTATTGCACGGGGGGCCCCATGAGTTGTCAGTCTGCCCCTGCTACTATCCTATAAGTTTGATTAGGTAGGCATCTAGAAAAAGGAAAAAAAGACCAACAATTGTGGTTTGTTGAATCCCCTTTATTAAAACTGGGATTTAGTGGATCTCTGGGTGGGTGTCTTTGAAAATCCTGTTTAACCAGTTCCCATCTGGCTTATAGAAGAATGATGGCCAAGCGGGACTTTCGTTGATCCAGGTGGACGTCAAATTACATCCTCCCGGATCGCTTCTTTGCGCCCCTGTGGGGCCATGCTGCAGCAAGATCTATCACTGGCTGTATCCATAGGTCACAGCTGATGACCAATCTGTGTACTGGCCCATTGCCAGTACCATGTGACTGCTGTGACCAATCACAGCAGGTCACATGGCAATTGTAAACAATGAATGGCTTCCTTTTATGTCATCTATTGTATACAATTCTATTGTTAACTGTGATTGGTCAGAGTGATCACATGTACAAACTGGGCCAATCACAGCCCATCTATATCACATGATTAGCTGTGTCCAATCACAGCTAATTACAACAAAAACAATGAATAAATCAATTTCATTCAGTTAAATGCTTGCCTTTAGCAGTGAAATGCACTGCTTTAGGCAATCATAATGTGTGAAAAAAAATACTGCTCACTTCCCCAGAGTAGTACAATGTTTCTATGGTAACATTACATTACCTTGGTCACAGTGTTTTATTTAAAAAAAGAATTGTAAAAAAAAGTAATTAGACATAAATAAAATATGTATATGCGGTTCCTCATTATAGTCCAGTAAATGTTTACATCTGCTCCACATGAATACCTCAAAGCAAAATCCAACATTTGGTTTTCTATCCCCATTATACAAAGGTCCAGCACCTATCATAAAAGTTTCAAGCATAAGTCTGCTTCTTTCCATGTTGATAATAACTGATTATGGTTCCAATTGTTAAATTCATTGTTCATTGGAAGAATTATCCCTCATCTTTAATTGCCCACTCACTTCCATTCCTGGGGATCATGCTGTATTTATCATATCCCCTAAAATAAATAATAAACTAGATGCCCAACAGAGTGAGTGGAACCTTCTAGTAATGGTGAAAGATATACAGACCTAGAAACTCAAGTGCAGGGATCTTAAGACAAATGTCCTCTATTGTGAAAGATATTACAGGAATACAATAAAGACAGAACACAAGTACTATTACAATCTGTATTTAACAATGGATTTGCTTTTTTAAAATGCTACTTGACTGGATTATACTGTATGATTGTTTATATTTGCTATTAAATAATTATTGATAAACATTTGTTGTAATCATACTCTTTTGGTGCCATAAAAACATTTTCTTACTGAATGTAACATGGCATATAAAATGGAATAGCTATTAACTATATGTCAAAGAACACATTTTGCCCACCACATGATCCTCAGTTCAATTCCTTCTAAAATAAAACAATAAGGACAAAAACTGGTAGCATTGAATCACTTTAATCCACTTAACTTTTCCAGTCAAAATGCCTCATATACAATTTTAGCTGCCCTTTTTGTCTCCTGTCTTTATGATTGCTTTCAATTTTACTCTACAGTTCACTAGAAATCAAAGAAATAAATGCAATATTAAAGAAGCAGCTCTGGCCAATACAATGGTACCATCATCAACTAAATTGGCCATTCTTAGTCTTGACACAGCTAGTAATTGCATCTCATAACTGCTTGTTACTTACTGCTTCTTGCATGTCATAAGGAAGGTCAGTTAAGAGTTCTAAGAAAGGTTTGCAATAACCTTGAGCAATTTATATGAATAGTTTCATAAAACACAAACACTCCTTTAACAAGGATCATGCAATAAATGACATTCTTACAATTTACATTTAACAAAATGTATAAGAAATATATCCCATTTACCACACACATCTAGTATATTATAACATAATTATGCATTAAATATTATCTCCCTCAATTATAGTGATCAATAGCGGTGCATTATATATACGGAATGATAAACTCTATTTAACAATCATGTGTGTCATTTTCTGTCTTCATTGACATTCCTGTAATATAATATAAACATAATGTGCACAAAATTAAAAAATAAAATATATAAAAAAATATACATATGACTTCAAAATTAAAGTGATATTCCCAAAAATATATATAACATAAATAATAAGTCCCGTGAGGAAAAATGAAAAGAATCAACATAAAATAAAAATAAAAGTCCAAAAAATATGAGTCCCCTTTAACCGTGATTTCAAGTGAAAAAAATATATATATATATACGTTGAACCACGTGCTGTGCCCATCATACATCCCCTTTCAGGTGTGCACTCACCAGAACATAGCTTTATTCAGCCTTATTATATAGATATCCAATTGTAGAGACCAAGAGGTTCCTCCAAGAATCACCCTTAACATGATTGGCTGCCAGGATCATAGTAAATACTCTTCTCCATTGTTACATAGAAAGAGAAAACAATTTGCTCCAATCATGTATTACCCAAGGTAAACAACTTTAATAAGCCAAATATTGCACTTACAGCAGTTAAAACTTCAATAAGCCTTTAAAACATATTTAGTGACATCACTTCCGGTTACAGATATGTGTCACTTCCGGTCTGCAGCACCGTCACAAGCTGACGCGTTTCGTCATATCCTGACTTAATTATAACATAATTATGTCTACTTGTTATCCACGTAACTACATAAAAATGTAGGGTCTTGCAGTTGCACAGTTTTTATACAAATAAAATGGTCAAAATAGTAATGTTCCTTATCTGTAGACCTTCATCTTTTATTCCTAAAATAAGGTAGCAATGCCTGCACTTGCTTTTGCTCTTGAGACATAATTATGGGGATTTAAAAAAAAGTAATTGACCACTTCCCAGAATAAATGAGAAGCTTGAACAAAAACAACAAAAAAGCAAAACAAAACAAAAAACAAACACAGATCACCTCAGATAATTATATGCATTTCTCATTATTTAAGACAATGGATATGTGATGTCTGTAGCCTCCATTATTTGCCTTTCCCCACCTCAGCCTCCACATGCTATGTGAGAAGCCTTTGTGAAGTCAAGAAAACCTTCTCATTTATCACCAGCTTTAATATTAGGGTTTTGTTGTTCATTAATGATGAGAGGACTGAGCAAAGCTCCCTGGACATTAGGTTAACAAATGAAAAAAATATGCAAACACCCACACATACTGTAGCACTCAAACCCCATTGAAGTCTATGGAAGCAAAATCTTATTTTTTCTGGCCTTTTTCATGGCCAGTTTATGCTTTTGATAAAAAAGGCAGCAGGGAGACAGGTACCAATGAAACAAAAATCATTCAGTGGGTGCAGGTTACATAGTTAAATAGTTGATGAAGTTGAGAGGTTGACAAATGACACATGTCCATCTAGTTTAATCTTTTCATACATGTGAATTTATTATTATGTCATTTTTTTTAACCATATTGACATTCAGATAATGCTGTATAGATGCTGTATTATACTGACTTTTCAATTTATCAACACTCTCAGCCTAAACATATTTCACTGCACTAAATCTGCTTTCACATGGATTCATTTTTCTTCTGCTTTTGCGTTAAGAAACTTAAAAAAAATTGAGTGACCATGTAATCCTATGGAACTCTCCACACTGATTCATTGAGGGTCTACTGCGTTTAGTAAAATCCTGCTTGCTGTATTTTTGTTGTAGGTTTGGTACAGAAAAAAAAAGCACAAAATGCACCTCTCCATTGAAATGCATGGTAAACGTGGCAAACGGGGAAAAAACATTAAAAAATGCACCAAAACATTCACCTGTATTGCGTTTTTAATGCAATTTTTGAGCCACAGTCCTGTGTAAAACACACCACAGACGCAGCAAAAATATAGCAAAAATGCATATGCATTTTAACGCTTTTTTGATACGGATCAGTGTGAAAGTAGCTCAACAGTAAAAACCCTGTATACAATTTACGATTAAACCTCTGTTCATCCTACCTTTTTAAAAAAAAAACCTCCTTTCATCCAATAATAAATGAAATTGTGGCAATGTGTTATCTTCAGGGATACTAAATTAGAAAGGGTATTAGTTAAATATTCCCTTTTATGTATTTTGCCTTTGATGTAAGCACCTCATCTACAGAGTAAAAAACTGTAATATCTGTAATCGTTCCTCAAAACTGATGTCCTTCAACTCTTTTTTTCATTTTGTTGCCCTTCGTTTAAAGTGTTCTGTGGATTGATGTCCAAAACTGAATTGTATATTTAAGATGAGGCTGACCCAGTGTTTTAAAAATGGGTAGTGTTATTTATTTATAGTATTCTGGTTTTGTTAGCTGCAGATTGGTTCATTCAGAGGAGCCCTTCCTAAACAATATTTTCATGCATATTTTCAGCACTTGAGTGCATAACTTTACCTTTCTCAATATTGGACTTAAATGGATTCTAATGCCTAAACATGTTTTACCTTAATGCATTCCTTGCATTGAGGTAAAAAATGATTAGGGATCTGTTTTGGTCCCTCACCCCTCCTTTTACTTACCTGAGCCCTCATTCAGTCCAGCTTTGTGCATGTCTGCAGCTCTTCTCTCCCCTTACTTCCATGTCTCACTGACTTTGCTATGCATTGGGGGGGGGGGCATTGGCTTCCACTGCTGTCAGTCAAAGCCAGTGATGAGGGAGTATAGGGCAAGGCCAAGTCCCACTGTCTGTATCAGTGCAGCAGTGAGGCAGCAGGAAAGCCGCTTCCCATGAGAACATTGGACAGAGAGGCCGGTGGGGGACCTGAGAAGAGGAGGTTTGCGGATGCTCTGTAGAATTCCATTGCATAGAGCAAGCAAGTATAAAGATGTTTATTTAAAAAAGAATTCATTTACAATTACTTTAATTTGCCATTTAGCTACCCACTCCCTTCCGATGTAGCGTACGTCTTCCTGTAAAGATGCTTCATCTTGTGAAACACGCATTTACAAAACACTGCAATTGAGCTCTAAATTCCAAACTTAATTAATTAAATACCCATAACCTCAGTCCATTTAGAGAATGAGACATTTAGCACTGTTTTCTGCAACTAGCTTTTATTCATGTACATGCAATTTCTTCAACACCAATAGACTTTATTTTAAAAATTAAACATAGCATTACACTGTCAAATGCTTTTATTAAGTCCAGATATTCTACATCTACTGGTCTTCCTTTATCTAGATTCATACTCACTTCATAAACCTATTGTTGGTTGTTTTTTATAATACCATTTTCACTTAACTTTTTTTTAAAAACATTCTCTTATTAGCCGCAGTGGCGGGGGGGGGGGGGGGGGGGTCCACTCAAGTGTAACCCCCCATCATGACCTTCATTCCAGCCAGTGAAGTAAGTTTCAGGACTTTCTGCCCTTATTCAAAATAGGGTTCAAAAACAGCCTACTGGCTATCTAGACTCCCTAGCCTCTGAGCCTGTCCCTGACTCATCATCTTCAACCTGTTTTCTGTAAAATGTGGACCCAATCCAGGACTTAACAACTCTTGAGAAAACTTAAAAACTATATTTCTTTACCCAGATCAAACATTACAGAGACCCTCAAACTGCATGAGTGAAAACTCTAGGTGAGATCTAAACTTTCTGACATTGTGAAAGGGCAATGGGAAACTCATAAAACATCAACTCACTTGTCAAACATTCTGCTGGTAACTGATTTGACATCTGACTTTTAGCCAAGCAATCTAGGTTTCTATCCAGACCTTGACTAGGTGAGAATGCTCCTGATCTACCCTACAAGTTTCCACATTTAGCATTTGCCATTTCTCCCTGTGCTTTAGGGGCTTTATCAAGGTTGCCACAAAAACCTACTGTCAGGGATACCACAGGCATCCAGCTCGGATGACCAGATCAGTGAGCTGTTCCTTAGGAAATCAGGAAGCAGGCTGAATAATGGTAAATTAAGTTTAAATATCACTTTTACAATACCAACACCAATAAACCATAACAATGTAGAGTGACAAAATAAACGTGAAAGTGCAGCAAACCAAACAATAACCTAACTGACTATATACAAATAGTCACACAAGCAAGGCAAGGCCAGGGCTAAGACAGGAAACAGGAGGAACAGGGAGCAAGGTACTGGGGGAGCTGGATGCAAGGTACAGGGAGCAGGTTACAGGATCATGTCTCAGGGTCAGGTGCGGGTACAGGAACAAATATCAGGCTCAGGCAGAATTATATACCTCCCAGCAGCCCACGTCAGGTGCAACCTAAATACTTGGACAGCCCAGCTGCTGGGGGATGCCCGCTGGTGACCACCAGAACTGTGCCCTTTGACTCTGGGAACCACTGTGCCACCAGCAGGTGACGCAGGTGATGACACAAGTCCTGACAGTTCTCCCCCTCTTGAGGAGTGGCCTCTGGGCGATACATTCTGCCTTTAACCTGAAATTCCATACGGGTGCAGGATAAGTTCAGTTTGAAGACTGTCTTCGGGCCCGAGTCTTTCAACCCGCTGGATGGCATGCCACCCGAGTCTATTGGCTGGTCATGCACCTTACAGCCAGGGTCTGGAAGCTGACTGGTTACTCCAACGCCGGAGTCCGAAAGCTGTCGGGGTTCCCCACAGGTCAGATTCTTAAAGAGGTACAACATCTGAAACTTGTACATCCCAAATAAAGCAATGTATGAGACCCCAAAGGCCAGCTGAAGGCCTAACACCAGTATCTCTGAGCCATGAAATGAATGGACCTTCAACATCTTGGTTGCCAGAAACTGCTCTACACTCAGCCATGCAGGTCTTTCCAAAGCATTGGTCACCCAGCAAGAGCCCACTAATGCACACCCAGCAAGGGCTCTCTAATGCACCTGGGATTGTAGAGGTACCACCTAGATCAGGACAAGGATCATAGAGAACTCTTCCCTTTCCAAAAAGACCTCTATTACTGGGACTGAACAGGAGACTACAGTTCTTACTTCCAAAGTGGGTATCTGGACTATAAGACCTTGGCTTAACAGATACAAATGGATGCAAGAAGGACTCAGGAGATGCTGCAATTGGGATCTTAGACCGAACCGGTAGCCCATGCAAGGCATACAATAAACTTGGAGGCACAGCAAAATTAGACCCAACAGCGAATGAGACCCTGGTACCAAAGCTGGTGTTAACAACCGCCTGGCGGTGCCTCTAGCAGTCCACAGGACAGGATTCCCCAGAGCACGGAGTCTAAGCCCCAGTCTGTTTGGTCACCAGGGCCCCTGATGGTGGGGATGGACTTGGAGCAGACAGGAACCAGGTCGCGGCCCCTGAGTACACCTGCCTGTGGTAGAGGGATCCCCCAGAGGTATATGCAGGTAGAGAGCCTGACAAGAAGAGGCGGAAGGCTGGAGCCGGGATGGCTGGATCCATGCAGGATGGATGGATGGCAGAGTAGTAAGTGTGGTCAAACGGGCCGGGTCGGTAACAGTGGGATCAGCGTTGTACAAGGCAGCAGGCAGAAGAGTAGTCAGGTCACTCGCTGGCGTCAGTAACAGTAGTTCAGATCAGATTGAGGAATATCCAAACTAGCCAGGGGGTCAGGGCAGGAGAAGTCAGCAGAGGTCAGGATCAGGCAAAGTCAGCAACGAATCACAATAGCAGGAATACAGGAACACAGGAACAATAGACCTTACGGCAATGAGTGTATGTGCAGGGCAGGTTTAAATAGTGCACCCTGCCCTGCCATTGGTGCCAGGTGAGCGTCCGCGATCGTGAGTGCGCATGCACGGCCGCTGCCGCCCAGGTCCTAGTGCCCGCTGGCTAGTATGGATCAGCACTCCGCGCATTCGCAGACCCGCTCGTCGCCACGATCCCTGCCAGCTGGGCAGTGGGCACAAAACAATAGGAGGCAGGCTGGGCATCAGGCAGAGGAGCATCAGAAGTAGACTGGGCAGCAGGCAGAGGAGCATCAGAGGTAGGCTGGGCAGCAGGCAAAGGCAAAGAGGAGCATCAGGCTGGGCAACAGGCAAAGGATCATCAGGCTGGGCAACAGGGAAAGGACCATCAGGCTAGGCAGCATAAAAGAAACCACCAAGCTGGGCAGCAGGTACAAGCCCCTCTATCTGGGCAGCAGGGACAGGATCAGCAAGGTCAGGTGAGTCATCAGGTTCAGAACAGTAAGTGGCAGGCAGGCAGTTGGGCACAGGACCCTCTGGTTGGGCATCAGAGACAGGATCCTCCGGTTTGGTATCAAGAACAGGACCACCAGACTGGGCATCAGGAAACAAGATCAAGACCCTCAGGCTGGGCATCATGACCCTTCAAATGGGCATCAAGAACAGGAGCCTCAGGCTGAGCATCAGAACAGGATCTTCTGGCTGAAAAGCACACACAGGACCACCAAGCTAGGCAACAGGCAAAGGAGCATGAGAGGCAAGCTTGGCAGAGGATGGCAGATCACCAGAGGCAGATTTGTCAGCGGACAGCAGGGCAATAGTGGCAGACCAAATACATCCGACAAGCATAGAGGTAGGTTGAACCCTATCATCATGTATAGAGGGAGACTGGATCCCTCTATTAGGCAGCAGGCCATCAGGCTGGGAAATGGTCAGGGGATCAGTGAGGACAGTTTGATTAGCTATCAGAGAGTCTATGGAGCCAAACTGGAGAGTGAACAGGGAACCAGTAGGCTGGATAGCAGGTAACATATAGTTGAGGTTAAGCTGGGTCCTGAAGCACAGGCTGGATGCGGGGTGGCTTGGAGAAAAGGATGTAGGCCCTACTTGGTTGAATGAGGCAGTCTGTCCAAAGGATGGATGGTACTCCTAAAACAGGCAAATGGATTTACCACATGGGGAGGCCTGGTTGCTGAGAATCCGAGCTATGATGAGGCAGAGGGCAAGACTGAGGGTAAGTCAGGAGTGGACTGGCCAATGCTTGAGGTAAAGATAGTCAAGTCTGAAGCAGAAGGCTCAGTTATCATGGGCTGGACAAGAGTGACAGGTAGGCTTGACTGGAACAACTGGCATGGTGTCAGACTTGACCGGAGCAGGTGGTGTCATGGCAGGCTGGACTGCAGCAAGTGGAATTGTGGCAGGCTGGACCAGAGCAGCTGGTGTTGTGGCATCTGGGAACAGAGAAGCTGACTTTGTGGCAGGCTGGAACAGGCCAGCTGGCTTCTTGGCAGGCAGGAACAGGGCAGCTGCCATCGTGGCTATAAACAGATTGTGCAGCAGATGGAGGAATAGCAGCAGTACTTTGAGATGGTAGAAAAGGAGGAACAGTAGCAGAGGAGGATTTCTGAGAGGTTGTCAGGGTCAATGGAATAATAGAAGGAGTTTTTACTGAATTAAATGTAGGAAATGTGCAGCAAATGGAGATGGGATACTGACAAACAGTTGGAAATGAAGTATACTGAACTGCAGCAGTGGTTGCTACAGATAACAGAGAGGGGGATCTCTGAGAAAACTGGTGTCTAGAAGCAAAAGTGGGTTGGTGCATGCTAGCTGAGGATATATCTAACCAGGCTTGGAATACAGGCTGAACAAAACTCAATACACAATTCCCTTGTCTGACCAAGGAGTGTAATGCATTGATTCAATCCAGCAAAGTCTCTCGTGAGTATACCATGTAATGTAAAAAAAAAAAATGTCATCTTCAAGTAACCACACCAGAGATTCCACTTGATACATACTAAAATGAGGAGAATAATCATTACCACCTTTAGGGATACAACACGAAGCCAGCTCTGCGCAAACCATGATTAGGGGCTGAACTTCACCAAACAAAACTCTGCCTTGATCAACAAGAGAATAAACCAGATGGATGCATTCCAACAACTGTTCCCTACTTTGCTCCTTCAATATTTGGTGGAAATTATCCCTGTCCTCTGTTACAATCAGTGCATAGTTCAGTATTATGTCCAGGATACCATAGGCATCCAGCAAGGATGACCAGATCACTGGGCTGTACTTTAGGAAATCATGAAGCAGGCTGAGTAAGGTTAAATGACGTTTATCAACATAAATATCACTCTTACAATACTAACACCGATGACAATACCAACACCAGTAAACCATAACAATATAAAGTGATAAAATAAACGTGATAGTGCAGAAAACAAAACAATAACCTAACTAACTAAACACAAATGGAGGGAGCAAACAGAAGCAGGGAGCAAGGTACTGGGAGAGCTGGATGCAGGGTACAGTGAGAAGGTCACAGGAACAGGTCTCAGGGTCAGGTGTGGAGGCACTAAGGGAGTACTCTGAAGGAGGATGCAAGGGGGCACTTTGTAGACACTAAAAGGGCACTCTGGACCTACAAGAGGGTAACTCTGGAGGTACTAAGGGGCACTATAGAGTTACTAAGGGTGCGATCTGTAGGAGGATGTAAGGTGGCACTCTGATGGATGTAAGGGGGCACACTGAAGGTACTACGTTAGTACCACCAGATTGGCACCTTAGATCATCCAGAGTACTCCCTTTCATCTTCCAAAGTACCCCCTTAGTACTACTAAGGGGCCATTCTGGAGGATGTGAGTAGCACTCTAGAAGATGTAAGGGGGCACTCTAGAAAATACAAGGGAAAATTCTGGAGGCACAGATGTAAGGGGGCATTCTGGAGGCATAGATGTAAAGGGGCACTCTGGAGGATATAAGGGGCATGCTCAAGAATGTAAGTGGGCACTTTGGAGACACTAATGTAAGGGAGCACTGATATAGGAGGGTACTCTGTGGGCACTTATGTAGGGGGGCACTCTGGAGGATTTAAGGGGGCTTGGATGTAAGGAGGGACTCTGGGGGCTCTGATGTAAGGTGGCACTTTGGGGATATGGATAAAAGGGGACCCTTTGATTTATAGGGGGAACGCTGGGGATTTTGATTTAAGGAAGGACTTTGATGTGACTGTAGCGCTCAACCTGACTGCTGTACTCCATATATTGTTTTGTTTGTTACTTACTTCTGACCGTGCACTCTATACATTATGCTGTACATAGACCTGAACAAGGTATTCCTTGTCTCAACAGTTGCTGGTTTTAATGAAGGTCTTCTTTAAGGTGTGCTCAAAAAGACAAAAATGTAGCCTTTAAACATCAATTGTCTTAGTTTATAATAGTAGTTTTTGTGTGTCAATACATTTTTCATGCTTTGTCAGTAAAAAATGTCATAGGGGTTGGCAACACTGGATGGGAGTAAAGGGCCCCATGATCAGTAGGAAGGGCTCTGGTCTCACAGGGGAAGAGAGGTTCAGGGGAGTCTTTTATGGCTTCTTGCACTGGGTCCCTGAAGGTTCTAGTTATGCTTTTGCTCAGTGCTCATCCCTTTCACCTCTATATCAGCACTCTGTTTGGCTAACTCAAGTACAGACAAAAACTATTTTTCATTGGTAAATCTTTTTTGGGTTCAGTTTAACTGCTTGCCTTCCAACATTGCAAGGCACTATACAGAGGTAAGCCCCGGTTCACATATATGCGGCTGTGGGGGCCACTTTTTGCGTGGGCCATGAGAGCCCATTCATTTGAATGGATTCTCATGCCCCATGACACGCAGGGAAGAAGTCCTTGCACTTCTTCCAAAAACGCAGCCCGCACGGGAACCTCGGTTCCCAGTACGGTTGCGTTTTCCAGTGCGGGCAACGTGCCATTAGAACTAATGGCAACTGCCCGCGGGTCTGCATATCTCTGTGCGGGTGGTGCGGCTGCATGAATTTTTGTGCGGATTCACAGTGGCACCACCAGCACAGATGTGAACCTAGCCTCAGTCTCTCTCCATATAGTGATCTGGACTCCCAACTAGGATCACTCCCACTTCAGGATGAACAGTCTTACAATCAGTGTCCTTAGACACTGTCCATGCAATCCCAATATTCATTTCAATAAATATAGTCTTACCCACCACAGCACTTTGAATTAATTGAGAAAATGTGAAGTGTTATTTTAATGGTGCCTGCTTGCTCTCTTGCATCTCTTGTTGAATTTATTTGTAGATCTGATAGACCGAGGATGTACCTTCTATCCTATATTTGTCCCTCACGGTTTTTTTTAATCATTTCTATGTTCTTGATAACGGTTTGGTATAGATTTAGAGCCAAAAAACAAAATTAAAATGTATGTGGTAGCCCTAAAATCAATGCCAGACCCTTATCCTAGATAGTGGTCTGATGTGGTTTTTTAGGTGGAATCCACACACAAAACTAGGCAAAAATGACATTTGGTGCCAGGTGATATGTTTATGAAACCTGCTAATTTTAAAAGACTGAACTTTGAAACAGTATAAACATATTAAAGCTTATATGATATGATGGCATATTGTTAAAACTACTTTATGCTATAGAAATGGACATAGCAATGGAAAACTGAAGAACAAAATTCACTTTCACAGTATTCTTCTTGATTGTCTACTGTTTTATATAAGCAATTCAATTGTAATAATAATATGTAGTTTTCTTTCCTGGCACATTACTTTTTCTGAGCAAGCCTTTTTTTAATGTTTGGTGAATATATTCATTTCTCTACTTAAAGCTAAGTCCAAAACATAAAATGTACTTGTTTTTACAAGCTTCAGTTTCAATTAATATGAAGGGCAGATGATTAATACTCTAAGGGTTAATTAAACTAGATATGGGCAGGTGTTTGCAATCTGCTTCTTTGTACATTAGCAATTATGGATGAACAAACTTTTTATATTATGCTCCACTACCAAAAATAGTTACTGTAATGCACAGTTTTTTCCATGATGAGCTTAAAATAGTTATTTTTTTATTTTATTTTTTTTTATTTTCTGAGCAAAAAGTAAACATATTGACCACACTTTTTTTGACCAGGTGACACATCTACAAAGGTATCCAGATAAAAAGTATATATATTATTGGGCAAAAGTGTAGTTAAAATTTGCATGCACGCTAGAAGTGTATGGTTTCATGTTGGACAGATTACAGGGGTCTGTTTCAGGGTGATGAGTAGGGATGAGTTGAAAGTACCGGGTTTCAGTTTCTAATCAGGTTTTGTAAACATGACCGAAGTTCGGATCCAGAATCTGAATATCATTGAGGTCATTGAGAGCTAAATCCTATAGATCAGTAGTGAACATTTTCTGTGCTAATAGGCAAAGGTATTGCCACACAAAGGGCATGGAAAGCTGAGCAGTGGTCTGGGGGACATGTACCAATTAAAAAAAAAATTTAATTTATTGTTTACTGGGAAGGAAGTCTTTTTAGGGGACCTAGAGGGCAACATTGAAAATAAAAGAAAAAAATCCCTCCAACTGTTCGTTTTAAGGATGCCTTACAGCTGTATGTAATTTAACAGAATATTACAATTCTCATGGACAGTACCAGCTTATTGTAGCATCATGTAGGTTTTATGCATTGTAATTTAGTTTGCTTTTACATTATTTATTGGTGTACATACAGTAGCAGCAACCCAATACTATACGGTTAACTTCCAAAAGAAAAAAAACTTTATTAGGTAGTTGTTTCAAAGGCAATGGTTGTCCGGTGAAGCAATAGACCATTTGAAATGGGAAACACAATTTTCACAGTCCTTTTCAAAATATATCGGTATCCCAATGTGTAAAATAATAATAAAAACAAGTTGACAGCTGAACACTGTTAGAGTGATTTCACAACACTCCCTAAATGACACCAATAATTAAACATCGATATAGTGCAGCACAATTTCATGTAATAAAACAAATCACCTTAGAAATAAATAAATAAATGATCAAATAAAATAAAAGTCCAATGTCCCAAATGTGGCTCCAATCACCAATGTGAAAAAAAGTGATCTGTCCTCAGTCTTCAACACAAAATGATTCACTGCAACACCTGCGCACTCCACTATGTGAGAATACAATCTGATCATCCCCTCCTTTGACCTCTTTTCATACAGTGAGGTCAAATGGAGCTTTAATCTGCCCACCTTTTTGGCTGGTATAAGGATTTGGGCTCCATCTCTTTGTACCTCTGAGTTTTGTATACAGCTCAGTTATGTATCATGTGCATACAAGAGAAAAGGGGAAACTAATTGTGCTCTCTGTATTTATTAAAATCCAATTAAAAATATATAAAAACACACTTGCAAAAAGAAAAATCACCACTTGTGCTTAACCACTTTCTTGCCGCCCTATAGCAGATATATTGCTACAGGTCTGCAGGGGTGCACAAAATCATGTATATATGTGATTTTACACTTCCGGGTAGGGAGCGCACATGAGCCGTGCACGCACCCTACCCATGCCGCTATTCACACCTCGGCTGTCAATCACTGGGTCCCAGCCGGTGATTACTCGCCAGCACCCGTAAACGTGGAGCATTAAACATGGAGAGAGAAAACTGTACGTAAACAGAGTTGCATGACAGCGCAATTGTCAGTTAAAGTAACGCAGTGCCGTGACGGGCTACATTACTTTAACTGGCCTGGCCTGGTTACTGAAAAAATGGCCTGGTCAGGAAGGGGAGTAAATCCTCTGGAGGGCAAGTGGTTAAAACATCATTTCACATTATAATAATAAAAAGAATGTGCAGTATTGCAAACTCTCCCATCTTCTTTATGTTCTCCATATAGACTGACTCTTTCACCCACTTCTTGTATATCCATCTTAAACTGACACATGCATGACATAATATCAGAGTGAATAGTCCTCCATAGTGAAACTAACATACATTTCAATATGGTGTCCAGAACAGGCTGGTTTACAGTAGGGTAGGTTAATATGGAGTCAGGCAGCTCCCTATTGTCTTCCATTGAGAAATTAAAGGCACTCACCTCTGAAGCTGCAGTGTGTGCTTGTATCATCTTTTTGCTGTGATTTCACAGGGCTTCCAATTACAGAAGGGATCAGTGGTGGAGAGCCATGTCTGTGCTATGAAGATCACTACCATCTTGAAGGGACTGCTAGACTGGCAGGGAGAAGAAGTCTGTTAACTTCCCTGGCCACCTGCCTTCTTTTCACTTCCTATTTGTACCTATGAGTGATCCAGGTGTTGCGTAGGGGAAGGATCATGAGTTCTAGTGCTAAATATCTAACCGGTGGACAGTGAAGATACAGAGCCGAGAGCTCAATTGACAATCCTTCTCTGCAGCTGACCACGCCCACTTTATTGTGTATATTTGACCTGAACAGCTGCATGTACATTTTAAAATGTAGTTGACTCCTGAAATGCTGTCTAAGTAATCTGTAATGTTTATTCTTTTTTTTCTGTGGCATATATAGACTTACATGTTGATGATTTGGATAAAAATCTGCATGTGCAGCTTTACCTATTAACTTACTTCAATTTATGATTTATGGCATTTGGGATACTTTTGGCTTCTCTTGGTGTGACAGATCATGCTCCTCTTTGGGTACCCACTTACCCCTTCTCTACATACTATATATCTTGCCAACCATCCACAGGTGATTTTGTGCATCAAGCAGTAGTTGAAGTTATGGTTGACATATCATATCTCTTTCCTGAGTAAAGAAAAGGCTATAAAGATGTCTATTCTTCCAAAATTGTTGTTTTTCTTCAGTAACTTACCTATTTATGTTTCATGCCAAATGATTGAGATGGGTGAATCGGCAGCAAAGAAATGTATATGGCGAGATAGGAAAATGCGTTTTGGGAAATCTTTGGTGTACAGACCTCAGTCTCAGGGAGGTCTGGGACTACCTAGTTTTGGGCAATATTACTTGGTGGCAAGATTTGCTCAGATGATACAGTGGTATACATCTTCAGCCCAAATTCCCTGGCTTTATTTTGAAAATTCTTCGATCAACCGGTACTATATCCCAGGCTTACTGTGGTCAAACTCTGTATGCCCCAAAAATTTTGCCCCACTTTATGAAGTAGTTGCCAGTCCTTACAGCTGCCTTCAGTATACAGAACAAAGTATACATTACAGGCAGCCAACCCAACAGTTAGCTTCCTTCTTAGGGGAACCTAGGTTCCCTCCAGCCTTTCTATCTACGTCTGACTTCTCTAGATGGGTGGAGAGTGGTTTGGTCTCTCTAGAATCATTAGCACAGGATTCTTATTTCTTCTTAATTTTCTTTCCAACTGTTAGGAATGGACTTGCCAGTAATGGTGGGACTCACCTGCCTTGTGGGCTGCAGTACCAGGGCTGGCCAGCGGGTGCTCTCAGCAATCAGAGACTCAACCCTGTAGTCAGCCAAACACCTGAAGCTGGTTACGGAGGTGTATTTAAGGGATGGCCAGACCTGCAGTCTGTGCCTTGGTGTGTGTTTTTCTATGGGCCCCTGTATCTTGTTACCTGCATTCCTGTTCCTGTTCCTGCCTGACTGACTCGTTGCTGACCCTGCCTGATCCTGACCTCTGCTGACTTCTCCTGTTTGATCCCTGGCTTGTGACCCCGACCATTCTCTGCCTGACCCCCTGTACCTACCTGCCCGTTAGTTGCTGTACCGGGCTCGTGACCTGACTACTCTCTGCCTGCTCCTCCTATTCCTACCTGCCCGATTGTTATTGACCCAGGCCTGCCTGACTACGCTTGCATTGTATGTATTGCTATCTGTGGGTGGTTTGGTTTGGTTCGTTTGCACTGTGTTTTATGTTTTAGTATTGCACTGCGTTTGTATTGTTAGTATTAATAAATTATATTGTTTATCACATATCTGAAGCCTGCGTTTCCCTGCGTCAGTTCACATACCTCTGGTCATACCCGGAGCCCTGACACCAACATTGTGCTTTTCCATAGTCAGATTTCTATAAATTTTTAACCTCCCAATTTTTAATACCTCGCAATACTCTTTGAGCTCTGGTATTTCACACTCTGAATTTTAACAGATTTTCCACTATTTATCCAGGGATAAAGGCACTATTTCTAATACATATAGTTCTCTTAATGGGCTGTATCTCCTAGATAAATTTAGTGCAATGATCCAATGAGAATCCAAGACTGGCCAAGAGTTCTCATTGGAAGACTGGCTAGACATGCTCTCTAATATACATAAATGTACACCCTCTACTGCTTTTAAGGAGATAGTTGCTAAGCTTCATATGAGATGGTATCTTGCCCCTGCTAAGTTAAATGGTATATTCTCTACGGTACTTGAGACCTGCTTTAGGGGTTGCCCTGACAGAGGTAAGCTTCTTCACATATTTTGGAGCTGTATGGCACTTAAACTGCTCTGGCAACAGGCTGCAACTAAGGTAGTCCAGATCACTGGTGTTCAACAGACTTTGACACTGCCGATGTATTTACTTTTTGAAACCTTGCCTGAAGTGCTGCCCCCTAGTCAGAAACTAGCTCATATACTTTTTAGTGCTATACAATGGGTGATAGCCCTGAATTGGTGCTCCCTTACAGTCTCCTGGTCTTATTGACCACACTATTATGGATAGCATACATACTGTATTTATGAACACAAATGGTAAACATGGTCTTCTTATTAAACCACTAGTTATTAATAGGTCTGGCTGGGATATATATGACTATATACAGTATACATTGTTCTTTTTGTACTAAGAACTTTGCACCTGTATTTGATACCTTATTAAAAATTGGTTTAGATATAACTATTACTATATCTGTGTTGTGATATGAACTTCTGGTTTCTTCACTGTTATATTGGATATATGGAGATCTGCAATGATCCTTGATCAGGCTATGTATAAGGTATTCCCTCTTGATGCATTTTGATTGTATTTTTTTTTTTTTTATAATTTAAATATTTATTAAGTTTTTCATTTTAATACAAAATCCCAAATAGGGAAAAAAAAAATTCTCATACAAATAAACATTTATGACATTTCTATCTTTCCCTTACTAAAAACTCTTTTCCTTCCCCTCACACGAACCCCCCCTTCCCTCCCCTCATCCCCCCTCCTCTCCCTCTGCAGACTCTAGCCCATTCTACTCTCTTGAGGCTTGTTAACATCCTAATTCATATTTTCCTATATTTCTCTTTCAATCCTGCTCTTTCCCACTTTTCCCATCTCCTAAAATAAACTCTCATCCTATCTTCCTGCATATGATATGATCTTTCCATTCTACCTATCTGGTTTACTCTATTTATCCAGTCTTCTTCCTTCGGTACCTCAGCCTTCCACCAAAACTTAGGTATCAACCCTTTCGCCGCATTCAAGAAGTACCAAATACCTGAATCTTTATATTTATTTACAGATGTCTCCACATTGTGTAGGAGGCACGTCGTTGGGTCTAATCCTATGTCAATTTCAGTTATTTCTTTAATCAATTTGACTATTATCTTCCAAAAAGTCTGAATTTTCGGACATTCCCACCATATGTGAAACACCGTGCCCATCTCTCCACATCCTCTCCAACACTTATTTGAATTTTCCCCATTCATCTTGTGCTCTACACTCGGTGTAATGTGCCATCGTGTCACACACTTATAATTAACCTCAACCTCTCTCATACTAACATTATATCGTGTATCAATCTAAACATCTTTCTCTGTCTATCTTCATCAATCCTAACTCCCATATCTCTTTCCCATTTAGTGATAAAAGTTAGCTTTGTGTTTGTGTCTAATTCTGTGAGTATTTTATACACTTTTGAAATACCGTGCTTCCCATCTCTGCGTGTCTCTAACAACCTTTCAAACATATTCCACTCCTGTTTTAGTCTCAAAGGTTTCGGAAGACTTCCAATAAAACATTTCAATTGATAGTAT
Organism: Staurois parvus; assembly: GCF_062004578.1. Taxonomy (NCBI): domain Eukaryota; kingdom Metazoa; phylum Chordata; class Amphibia; order Anura; family Ranidae; genus Staurois; species Staurois parvus. The sequence goes on along the minus strand of NW_028318123.1, from coordinate 1,552,938 downwards.
TTCCACTCATCCATTCTAATAAAGATATCTCCCTTCTTCTCTATTAAGTCTTTAAGTGATCTCAATTCCCCCTCCACCAGAACATCTCTCAGTTGGGTATCCTCCCTTCTAAACCATCTCCCTGATATTTTGTTCTTTCCCGGGGGAAAGTAATCTGTATTTGTGAGAGGCATTAATATAGAATTAAATTCCCATTTCATGTTTTTGTGTAAGTTGTCCCATACCCTAAGAACATTTAAAGTGTAAATACTTGTGCTATCTTTGATTCCCCTAAACTGTGGTGGGACCCATATCATCTGGTTCAATCTAATGCCACTAAGATCATTTTCTATTGTTACCCAACTTTTCCCCTTGTGGTTAAATGTCCAGTCATATATTCTTGCTAAAACCACTGCTTTATAGTATCTCTTGACATCTGGTAGACCCAATCCCCCTTTCTCTTTAGTCCTACTCAATGTTTCATATGCTATTCTGGGTTTTTTATTCTTCCATATGTATCTTGTTAACATTTTTTTCGTTATCTTAAAGAAGGCTTCTGGAATTTTAATTGGTACCATTTGAAATCTATACAGTATTTTAGGCATAATTACCATTTTGACTAGGTTTATCCGTCCTATCCAGGATGGATTTCCTCCTTCTAGTCTTTTTAAATCTTCCCTGATCTCATTTACCAAAGAAATATAGTTTAATCTATACAAATGCTTAGATGAGGCAGTGAGTTTTATTCCTAGGTATTTTATCTCTTTTTCTCTCCATATAAAGGGGAATTCTTTTTGTAGTTTTTCTTTTTCATTCTTTGGTATATTAATATTCAGGATCTCTGTTTTCGTTGGATTAATTTTTAAATTTGATAGTTCACCGTACTCCTTCAGAATCTTCATTATATTTGGGAGTGTTATTCGGGGATTCCCCACATATAATAATAAGTCGTCCGCAAAGGCCGCTACTCTATGTTCTATGGATCCTATCTGAATTCTCTTTACCGATCCACTATTTCTTATTATTGACAACAAAGGTTCGAGTGACAATACATATAGCAGGGGGGACAGTGGGCAGCCTTGTCTTGTACCATTAGACATTCCAATGGGTTCTGATCTCTCCCCATTTACCGTGATGATTGCAGTAGGCTCCCTATATAATTTACTTATCCACTCTCGCATTCTATCACCTATCCCCAGCACCTTTAAGTTGTCCATCATAAAGCCCGAGTCCACTCTATCAAATGCCTTCTCTGCATCAATTGACAAGAGCACCACCGGGGCTTTCCCTTTTCTACTTTTCTGAATAAGCATCAGGGTTCTCAAGCCGTTATCTCTACCTTCTCTCCCCGGTACAAAGCCCACCTGGTCTCCATGGATCCATTCAGGCATCAGGTCCCTCAACCTGTTTGCTAACACCTTTGCATACAGTTTAGTGTCAGTGTTCAATAATGAGATAGGTCTATAGCTGGAGCACTGAGATGGATCTTTTCCCTCCTTGAGTTAGATATAACTATTACTATATCTGTGTTGTGATATGAACTTCTGGTTTCTTCACTGTTATATTGGATACAGTCATGGCCGAAATTGTTGGCACCCTTGATATTTCTCCAGGAAATCATGTATTTCTCACGAAACGTATTGCATTAACACATGTTTTGCTATACACATGTTTATTCCCTTTGTGTGTATTGGGACAAAACAAAAAAAGGGAGGAAAGAAAGCAAATTCGACATAATGTCACACAAACCTCCAAAAATGGGCTGGACAAAAGTATTGGCACCCTTTCACAACTGCGGATAAATAAGAATGTTACAAGCATGTGATGCTCCTGTAAACTCACCTGGGGCAAGTAACAGGTGTGGGCAATATAGAAATCACACCTGAAAGCAGATAAAAAGGAGAGACGTTCACTTAACCTTTGCATTGTGTGTCTGTCTGTGCCACACTAAGCATGGACAACAGAAAGAGGAGACGAGAACTGTCTGAGGACCTGAGAACCAAAATTGTGGCAAAATATCAACAATCTCAAGGTTACAAGTCCATCTCCAGAGAACTAGATTTGCCTTTGTCCACAGTGCGCAACATTATCAAGAAGTTTGCAACCCATGGCACTGTAGCTAATCTCCCTGGTCGTGGACGGATGAGGAAAATTGATGAAAGATTGCAACGCAGAATAGTCCGGATGGTGGATAAGCAGCCCCAAACATGTTCCAAAGACATTCAAGCTGTCCTGCAGGCTCAGGGAGCATCAGTGTCAGCGCGAACTATCCGTCGACATTTAAATGAAATGAAACGCTATGGCAGGAGACCCAGGAGGACCCCACTGCTGACACAGAGACATAAAAAAGCAAGACTACAGTTTGCCAAAATGTACTTGAGTAAGCCAAAAGCCTTCTGGGAAAACGTCTTGTGGACAGATGAGACCAAGATAGAGCTTTTCGGTAAAGCACATCATTCTACTGTTTACCGAAAACGGAATGAGGCCTACAAAGAACAAAACACAGTACCTACGGTAAAATATGGTGGAGGTTCAATGATGTTTTGGGGTTGTTTTGCTGCCTCTGGCACTGGGTGCCTTGACTGTGTGCAAGGCATCATGAAATCTGAGGATTACCAAAGGATTTTGGGTCGCACTGTAGGGCCCAGTGTCAGAAAGCTGGGTTTGCGTCCAAGATCCTGGGTCTTCCAGCAGGACAATGACCCCAAACATACGTCAAAAAGCACTCAGAAATGGATGGCAAAGAAGCGCTGGAGAGTTCTGAAGTGGCCAGCAATGAGCCCAGATCTAAATCCCATTGAACACCTGTGGAGAGATCTTAAAATTGCTGTTGGGAAAAGGTGTCCTTCCAATAAGAGAGACCTGGAGCTGTTTGCAAAGGAAGAGTGGTCCAAAATTCCGGGTGAGAGGTGTCAGAAGCTTATTGATGGTTATAGGAAGCGACTGATTTCAGTTATGTTTTCCAAAGGGTGTGCAACCAAATATTAAGTTAAGGGTGCCAATACTTTTGTCCAGCCCATTTTTGGGGTTTTGTGTGACATTATGTCATATTTGCTTTTCTGCCTCTGTTTTATATTTGTTCCAATACATACAAAGGGAATAAACATGTGTATAGCAAAACATGTGTTAATGCAATACCTTTTTTGTGTGAAATACTTGATTTTCAGGAAAAATATCAAGGGTGCCAACAATTTCGGCCATGACTGTATATGGAGATCTGCAATGATCCTTGATCAGGCTATGTATAAGGTATTCCCTCTTGATGCATTTTGATTGTATTGTTACCATAAACAAGCATTAAACATCATTGGTATTTAAAAAAAAATAAAGAATACACTATACGTTGTATTTAACAATAAAACCTTACTAATTTCTCCATCTTCCATTGCAATCCAGTAAACCGCTTACTGTATGTACAGTATGTCAATATGTCTGGCTCTTGTCTCTAATGTAATACATTTAATTTTTATTTTACAAAAAAAGGCAGTTTGCTTTAATAATGCCACTTCTATTGCAGTCCAGTAAAACTGCTTATATGGCTTGCAACATGTCTGTGCATTATTTCTGGCTCTTGTCTCTGACATAATAGCTGTCATTTTTATTTCATGATGAATACAGCCTAATCTCTCCCTCTTCCACTCCCTCTTCCATAGTATAGCCACACATGATGTGCAGCAAGTCTGTGAAATATGTCTGGCTTTTGTATGTTACATCAACACAGAAAACAATTGCCATGTTAACATCCTGGTTATAAGAGTCTACAGGCGTCAGCACATGTTGAAAAAACTGGATTGTATACTGAATATAGGATTTTGTATTTATTTATGTATACTGAATATAGGATTTTGTGTTTAGACAACTCAGATTTTTCACTTGATTCTACTCTTGTGGTTATTCATTTTGGTATTTTTTCAAGTCTGACCATAAACTGTTCAAAATTACAAATTATGCCTATTGATTCCTTCCTTATTACTAGTAATCAGACCTCATTTCTATTATGCAGGACTAGCATAATTAGATATCTTGGTATAGATATTTTCTGGGATTCTTAGAATTAAAACTAAGACTAGCAAGCTAGTAGGCTGGTAGGCTCCCAGTTGGTGTCATAGAACTAATTAACCTTATTAAAATGATTCCTCACTCTCTGATGTATTTTCCCTTTGAAATATTTTAAAGTATTTGATTCCCAACTTAAACCTTTTTATCTGTGGTTCCAGCAGACACAAACTTAACCAGTCCACTCTGAAACATCCTAAGGATTGGATGCCTGGCACTGCAAGACATTATACTACTTAAAGTGTTACTAAATCCAAGACCCTGCATTCCTTATATTTGGTCTTCCACAGAACACGGAAATGCATATATTTTAGTAAATATACACTGCTAAATACCTTTTCTCATCAGCAATTAGGGCAGTCTTGTGACATCTATCAATGTCCAGCTGAACATATGTTAAAGCTTGTAGGAGGAGGTTTCATTCTGCTCTAGGAGGCCGCAGAGCCCCTGACCTCTATCTGGACAGTGCTGATTAGCTGTGTGCTGATCACATGCACTCTCTGAAGAAAAAAAAACCTCTCTATCAATACAAACCAAACTGAGCATGTGCAGAGTGACTCCACACAATATGTCTTATCAGAAGATAAGAGGGGATACTGGAATAAGGGAGGATCAGAAAACATTTTTACACAATGCAGAGGATTAACCCCTTAGGTTCCACAGTGCTTATAGCAAGCATGCTTTACTGCATATACACATTGATTTTACTGTTGTGTGTTTAGTAACACTTTAACTTTGTACTGTTCTCATATTTTCCACTGGTGCACTGCTGAAGCTCACCAGTTTATACATTTTATGGCACCTGCCAGTACTACTACTTCCCTAGACCCTCTTTTTATTATTAATAGCTGATTTAAAGGTTATACAACCCTACAATCCTACAACCTGATGTTGAGTCAGTGTCTCAAGCTATGGTACATTGTTATGTCAAAACTAGGTATTCCAGGGGTTATTAGCCACACCCTACTTTGGCAGAATTGATCTTTGTCTGACCTTTGTATTGTGGCTAAGATTTGGTGTAAACGTGGTGTTACCTGTTCAGCCAAGACCTTATCTGGTGGCAACTCAATCCCCTTTCAGATCCAAAAGAGGGATTTAGTTTGTGAAATTTTATGCTTTTCTGATATCTTAGACATGGTGTCACTAGCATTGGGCTTGATGTTCGATTCAAGAGTAAGTTCGACTCGAACATCGGCTGTTCATGTGTTCACTGAACACACTAATGGTAAGAGCATTTGTTGGGCTGTTCACCCGCCAAGCACCCTACAATGCACTCTGCTCTCACAGTGCATTGTGAGAGCCATGATTGGACAAAGCCACAGTGATTTTGGCCAATCATGGCTCACAGCCGCACACTATATACGGTTGCCTTGTGTAGTGTGTTGCTGGAGTTTAGTGGAGTTAGCAGTGTGTTAGGAGTGTGATATAGTGTAATAGTATAGTGTTGTGAAGAGCAGTGTAGTGGTCTCAGTGAAGTATCAGTGTGTTTTACAACACTTCTGCCTCACCGCTGTTGCCATTTATTTTTCTTTTTTTTTGCAGCATCAGGTTTGCTGCATCATTAGTGTTCCCCCTTCTGTGTCGCAGGTGTTCCTCCTTCTGCATAAGCAGTGGTTTACTTTTTTTTTTTGCTTTCTTAATTTTTTTTTACATTTACTTTTTTTCTCTTGCTGCAACAGCAGCAGTAAAAATATTTAGGACATAATTGCTGTTCCCCCTTCTGCACCGCAGGTGTTCCTACTCCTTCATCAGCAATGGTTCCCTTTTTATTCCTTTGGCATCCACATTTTTTTTTCCAGCAGCAGCAAAACAGTTTTCTCCATAATTGCTGTTCCTCTTTCTGAGTTGCAGGTGTTTTTCCTTCTGTGTCACCAGTGCTTTTTTTTTGGCTTTCATAAGTTTTTTACTCTATTGCATCACACGACAGAGCTCCACAGGTGCAGTGCGCTGCTGACTCCCCACTATCTTTCAAAAGTTCATTGGTGTGGGCTTTTTTCAACACGTGTAGCAGACCACAGTGTTGCTGTTTGCAGTTTCTGTCTGAAGCAGATAAAGTGTATCCAAAACACCAGCCACTTGGGCACCACATGCTTGACAAGACATATTGCCCATTGGCAATAGCCCATGAAAGACCCACATCATGTAAAGTGGTCACGTTGCCTTTGTTTATAGTATTAATTTATTCATTAGTATACCAGATATTTCAGCCAGCACTAAACTTTCATACAGCAAAGCAATCCTGTTGTTTACCCACTCACAGTATATCCATTATTGTCCATTTACAGAATTCCTTGTATTTTGTTCACAGTATACATGAATTATGTGAATGGACAAGGGGAGATCTTGTCTTTTTTTAGACTTCCCCATGTCTATTCACAGAATTCTGTGTGTTCTGTGAACAGAACAAGAGGAAAAGAAAGGGTGGGTAAAAAACAGGATTGCTTCATTGTTTGAGAGCTGCAGTTCTCATTGCTGCAGTGCCAGATGTTTGGCACTGGCAATAGTTCACAGTACAGTAATGAATGAGTTATACAGCAAACAAAGTTGATTTGAACATTGTATACCCATGTAAAGGGGTAACTTTTTTGATCTTAAGAAGTTATATAGATGTTTGTGGCTGGTGTTCTGTTCTAACAGAGGAAACTGCCAATACATTTCAGTCTTTATTCAAAGAAAAAGACACAGAGAACCTAACTCAGACACTACTGAGATGTTTGAGGTGATTGTAGTCATATAAGTGCACTTGCAACAAAACAACTAAATAATGCTTATGATACTTTTTGTATTTACAATTACATTTTCAGGATAAGCTTTCAGGGTGTTTGCTTCTTTTCGATACAAGCAGAAGGAGGGAACACCACAAAGGCTTAGCCTGAAATTTGAACTTTTGGTGCAAATAAAGAAAGAGTCATGGACAGCATTCAGTTGTTGTGTTGATATGTTTGATGAACACCGTGAAGCTAAAAGGTAGAAAGATACTGTATATTTTTTCCAGAATATACTGGAGAAACTGTGAACAGCTATGTTACCAAACTTAAAATTAGGAATGAACTCAGTGTTTGGTCCGAACATGTTTGTTTAGAGCATTTGGTGTGGACAAACATGACAGTTTACGGATGTCAATGGATGTTGAGGAAGCAGCAGTTGCTTGCTGCTTGCAGCATCCATGTCCTTACAAGTCACTAATGTCACCTGGCCCATTCACTACATGGCCAAAAATCCCTGGTCATGTAAGCAAATAGAGTGGGTTACATCATTGCCTTAATATGGGAACGTGGTTGCCCAGGAAGCAATGACTGCCTGCAGTTGCTGCATGCTTACCAGTAAATGATACATGCTGTATTTCTCTTGCAACACAATTATTATTATTATTATTATTATTATACAGGATTTATATAGCGCCAACAGTTTGCTCAGTGCTTTACAATATAAAGGGAGACAATACAGCAACAATACAGTTCAATACAAGAGGGATAGAAGGGCCCTGCTCCTTGGAGCTTACAATCTAGGAGGGAGGGGTTAGTGGTACAAAAGGTAATAACTGTGGGGGGATGGACTGGTAGGAAGAGTAGAAGATTCCATTATTAGCTGAGGGCAGGATAGCTTTCCCTGAAGAGATAGGTTTTCAGAGATTGCCTAGAAGTGTGCAGAGTAGGCGATAGTCTGATAAATTGGGGTGGAGAGTTCCAGAGGATGGGGAAGCTCTGGAGAGTCCTGGGGACGAGCATGGGAGGAGGAAACAAGGGAGCTAGAGAGCAGGAAGTCATGTGAGGAGCAGAGAGTACGGTTTGGGTGATATTTGGAGACAAGATTGCTGATGTAATTTGGGGAAGAGTTATAAATGGCTTTATATGTTATTGTTAATGTTTTGAATTTTATCCATTGGGCAATGGGAAGCCAGTGGAGGGAATGGCAGAGAGGGGTGGCTGATACAGAACGGTTAGTAAGGTGGATGAGTCTGGCAGCAGCATTCATGATAGACTGAAGAGGGGATAGCCTGCGATGAGGTAGGCCAATGAGGAGGGAGTTACAATATTCAAGGCAAGATATAACAAGGGAGTGAATAAGTTGCTTAGTGGTTTCCGAGGTTAGGAACACAACAAACTTACATGCCTGTTCTCAGCTACTTATGTAGCTCATTATGTACTTATGTAGCTCATTGTACGTTATCTGCGCTGTGTGATCAGCCAGTAAAATCAGCCAAATGTTTCAAGCTCAGAAAAAGGCCTGGCAAAGATGGCGCCATTTGTGAGGGAGCAAGGTGAGGTCAGTTTACTTTAAAGTATATCTAAAGCTATTTTTTTTTGGGGGGGGGGGGGTTTGTGAATGGAAAAAATAAACCTTGTCCGGATTTTTTTCATTTGTGTCTCTTTGAGAAAGTTACCTTTACTTTCTGTCCTGTAGACAAAACTGGAAGCTAGAAGAAAAGTCCTCAATCCCCCCTCAGACAGCTGCCAAAGTTGCCCCCATTTACAATATTTAGTCTCTATTTTTGTTCTCTTGGCAACTTTTGTATTTCCTTAATTTGCATTCTGGGTGATAGTGGTCATCAAGACAAATAAAAAAGTAAATCTCCCCAGAAAAGACACAGACTGCAATAAAAATATGACAGAGGTTCTAATTCCTCATCACTTTATCAACAAAATCACTTTGAGAAAACAAGACAGGTAATAAATACAGTATAGCATTTGTACATAATTTGAAAAGGTGAAGCTGTCCACCAAAACATTATATTCACTAGCTGGCTGCTTGAATCATCCTTCATTTATTTACAATAAGGGTTCCACATAGACTAAAGAAATGGTACTAATAATGTTTCATTTATTTTTACAAGTTCTTCCTTTGCATCTTACCTCACCTTGCCAAAAAAAACCCATCAGTTTTTCTAGTTTATTTTCTCCTTGTACAAGCTTGAATTCATGTCCCCTTTCATAGAGACATTCAGAAAGATAATAGTTTTGACAGTATCAGCGTAATCATCACATCATATTCCTGAAGAAGAACTTTTTGCTGTCCATTTTTCATGTCTCATTTTAGATGAGTAATTTGTGCATTATAACTTGATGATGTTTGCCATAAATTACTGCCATCCGAGAAGCAATCAGATATTTTTCACTGATATCGGACAGCCATTTTCTTAGCTGTGTCAGATAAAGGTTTCTCAAAAAATATATCTACTTAAACTATTATAAGAATGAAACTATTAGATATTATTTTAGGTTGATATATAGATGCCTGTTTGACCTATATTTTGCAGTAGAGCACCAGTCCACCCCAATCCCTTTTATCAGTAATTTTTTAAACTGAAAGTCCCGCCTGTGATGCAGGATTATTAAACACAATGACAAAAAGTCACTAAAGAAGCAGAACACGTTCACTTTCAAAGTAAATTTTTGCTTTGCAAAGTGAACTTTATCTGAATGAATGAGGCAAAAAATTTGGAAACTTCACTTTGCAAAAATTACCCAATCCTCTGAAAATAATATTTAAAGAAAAAAGTATTTATGCTCGTACACGATTTAGTGATTGACATTAGCAAAACTTCACTGCAATCACAAAATTAAGTTAAAATTCACTTTGCAAAAAGAATTTAACTTAGCTTAATGAATGAGACAACGTTATGCAAGCAGAAATACTGTTTTCATAATGATCTTTGCAAATAATTGGGTATTCTTTGCAAAGTAAACTTTGACTTAATCAGTTACCTAATCAATAAGAAAAGTGAAAATTCAAGAATCACTTTGGAACTGTTTGCTAAATGGCTGATGACACCCTCTTATTCATCCAGCTGGTAGCAGATTCTAAATGATGCAGAGAGCAGTGCAACTTAATGATATGGTGCTGCTTCCTGCAGAATGAAGAGTGGAGCCTTGATGTACTGGGCTCATAGAAAGTGTGTTGAACTATGCTTGGTGAATCTGTGGGGGAAAGCACCAGAGTATGGCAGATGAAGTTGTTTGTTGCTGTTTTTTTCAGAAGGTAATGGGAGATCCAAACTTTATTTAAAAGACCAAACTGGAAATGGGCCTTAAACATACAACAGAGTGAACCGTTTATGTCATCTGAATCAAATCCTTCACAATATTTAAGTTGGAAGATTACTTGAATTTCTGAGTCACCAAAAAAAGAACAAAAAAATTCATATAATAATGGTATTGAATTTTAGCATTTCTGTTGCTAAAATGTAATATGTCCCTATCAAGCTGGGGGAAATCAGTAGCATTTCAAGCAACAAAGGAGCAATCTCTACTAGTGATGATTCAAATTACAATTCAATGATGTTGGGCCACTTGGGAATCATCTAACATGACCCCAACAGATATGATAATAATATATAAACACATTCATAACAGTATATGTTTTTTAACAGCAAAGGGATCTTTTAAAGGCAACAATAAATTGTTATCTTATTTTGAGCTTAGTAGCTTTTGAAAATTAAACTAATATGTGTGGAATGATAAAATAAAGTGTTAATTAGTGCAACAATCACTTCAGTGTAGCAGATTGCTTTTTTTATGTGGAATTGTAATATGCATTACTGCTGATGTGTTGCTTGTCAGCTCCAAGCATAAGAAAAGACCACCCTTGCAATAAAAAGTACATCATTTAATTCTCATTAAGTCTGAGCGTAGAGGAATAAGGTATGATATTTACCATATTTATTAGTCCAGCAGGCTCCCTTCCTTTGTGCAACCATGAATTCTATGAAGCCTTTGTTCTAAGTTGTTCCAAGTGGTGGTTTCATTAAGTACAGTGCAGGACCAATAGAGGAGTGCCTGTTGCCAAGGGGAGACAGAAAAATGCTCCAACACAAAATCCCAGAATCTTATTCTTCACAGGGAGCTGTAGCTGTGGTGTTTACAGCAAAAGTTCTGTTTTCATGGAACATTATTATTCATATTATTATACAAGATTTTTTTTCCAAAAAAAACGTTTATTGAAAAAGTGCATAATAATACAAAAGAAAAGCAAATGATGGTCATATACAACATTTGGCAGTGCATGTCAAGAGAAAGTAGGAATATTCTTACAAAGAACCACATAAGGAGCATGGATGTGCCAATCCACGACGGGGTAAGTCTGTAATACTCAGGCAGTCTAGTAGTGCGCATGGGAATGTTATCGCATCGGACCTTCTTAGTATGTAATTATCATTATAGCGCCGCAGAAGGAGGCAGGGTAGATGCAGCACAACCGTTGAGGATGAAGCTAGTGTTTTACTGGAGTGATGGTACCTGTAAGTAAGCTTAGATTGTCGTGAGGGTCGCTAATGTAAGCAAGGTAAATATGACAATGGCATGCCTAATGTTCTCTAAAGAAGAACCCAGTGGTTAACTGGGCGAGTAACAAGAAGGTAAGAAGAAAGAAAAGGAGAACAAGAAAAGATAGAAGATAAAAAAAAAAAAAAAAAAAAAACCAACAAAAAAAAACAAAACGGGGGGGGGGGGGGGAGGGGGGGGGGAGGGGGGGGGGAGCTGGGTTTGTATTGTCGTCAACACCAAGGGTCTTTTATGGGTGGATTTGAGCAAAAGTCTATTAACCGGGGCCGGTAGGTGGAGATGGAGCCCTGAAAGTGGGGAAGTCGCCTACCGTATGATCTAGAGTGTGGAGTAACATACAATGGAGATTAGTAATCAATCAGGCGTGTTGGTTGGACGGTTCATAAAGGACCGGTACGTAGAAGTAGTTTTAAAGTGATTCCAGCAGGCCCAAACATGGGAGAATTTAGTGGGGGAATCGAGTGCGGTCGCAATCAGTTCTTCCATTTCCGCAATTTTACCCATATTATACAAGATTTATAAAGGACCAACAGTTTGCACAGTGCTTTACATCATGAGGGTACACGCTACAGTTACAACACAATTAAATACAGAAGTAATTAGAGGGCCCTGCTCATTAGAGCTTACAATCTAAAAGGAAGGGTCAAGGGATACAAAAAGTAATACGTGTAGGGGATGAGCTGATGGAGAACAATTGTTAGGTGGAGGCAGGATAGGCTTTAATGAAGAGGAGGATTTTCAGGGATTGCCGATAAGTGGACAGTAGAAGTTAGTCAGAGAGATTGGGGTATGGAGTTCCCTATGATGAGAAAGGCTAAGGAGAAGTCCTGGAGGAATGCTTTGGAAGAGGTGACAAGGGAGTTATTGAACAGAAGGTCTTGGGAGGAATGAAGATAATGATTTAGTTCGTATTTTGAGACTAGGCTAGTGATGTAACTGGGGCAGAGTTGTGGATGGCTTCGAAAGTTACTGCTAGTATTTTGAATTTAATTTGTTTGTTGAGCGGAAGCCAGTAGAGGCATTGGCAGAGAGAGGTAGCAGACACTGAATGGTTGGTAAGGTGGATGACTCTGGCAGCATGAGAAAAACAAGAAAAAGAAAATAGGCTACACACCCATAAGGCTATCCCTCAAACTGTTATTTATTTATATATGTAATAACAAAAAATATTACAAATTACAATGTATCACAAATACAAGTGCCAAAACCCGACCGTACTGACCCCAGAGTTTCCCTAAAAAAGGGCACACCCCCAGATGGTAATATTCAAGAAAGATGGCCAATGCTGCCCCAATCTGAGGCCACATCACATGCACCCCCCCCACTCCCCTCCCCACTAACCCCCCAGGAACACAGCTACCCCCCAGAAGAACCCCCTCACCCCCCCAAAAAAAACAACCAACAAGCCACCCCCCAGAGGGAGCTGAGGCAGCACACTTGCCCACTAACCCCTCCCCTCCCCCCCAGAATCACAAGCCGCGGCCGACTGTCAGGACCCAGCTGGTCCCATTACACGCAGTGTGTACTGACAACCCAATGTTAATCCTTAGGACATATAAACTGTGCAGGCATGCTCAGGCTGGACTGGAGACACACATTGAGGTTGCTGTTGCAATTACTCAAGTCACAAGGTTGTGCTTAGTCCTGCTGGCTGCAATATGCACATTCTATATCCATGTCTACATTCTTAGAGATATACACTATATTGCCAAAAGAAAGTCTTAGTCCAAAGGGTTCAATATTGAGTTGGCCCACCCTTTGCAGCTAGAACAGCTTTAACTCTTGAGGGAAGGCTATCCACAAGGTTTAGGAGTGTGTCTATGGGAATATTTGACCATTCTACCAGAAGCACATTTGTGAGGTCAGGCAATGATGTCGGACGAGAAGGCCTGGTTGCAGTCTCCGCTCTAATTCATCGCAAAGGTGTTCTATCGGATTGAGGTCAGGACTAGTCATGTTCCTCCACCTCAAACTCTCTCATCCATGTCTTTATAGACCTTGCTTTGTGCACTGGTGCACAGTCATTTTGGAACAGAAAGAGGCCAATCCCAAACTGTTCCCACAAAGTTGGGAGCAGGAAATTGGTCAAAATGTCTTGTTATGCTGATGCCTTAAGAGTTCCTTTCACTGGAACTAAGGGACCAAGCCCAACCCCTGAAAAACAACCCCACACCATAATCCCCCCTCCACCAAACTTTACAATTGGCACAGTACAGTCAGGCAAGTACCATTCTCCTGGCAACCGCCAAACCCAGACACATCCATCAGATTTCCATACAGAGAATCATGATTTGTCACTCCAGAGAACATGCCTAGAGTCCAGCGGTGGCATGCTATACACCACTGCATCTGATGCTTCGCATTGCACTTGGTAATATAAGGCTTTGATGCAGTTGCTTGGGCCATGGAAACCTATTCCATGAAGCTCTCTACACACTGTTGTTGTGCTAATCTGAAGGCCACACAAAATCTGGAGGTCTTTAGCTATTGACTGGCAGTTGGTAACTTCTGCGTACTGTGTGCTTCAGCATGCGTCAATTGCGCTCTAACATTTTACGTGGTTTACCACTTCGTGGCTGAGTTGCTGTTGTTCCTAGTTTATATCCAGAAGTATACTCATCAGGTAAAGGTCTGGTCAAATTTGGTAGCCCTCCCTCAGGGTGGTCATCATCAGGTGCCCAGAAGTCAGGATTAATCGGATCCAGATAGCCAGAGGTCCCTGTTTAGGGGATGGGTGGAGCTGTCTGCTAACAGCAAGTCTTCCTCCACTTGGCAAGGGCTCTGTGAATAAATACTCCTCTGTCTTCCACTCTAGAGAGGATGACATCACAATCCTTTTAGCAAGATCCTGGGAACGCTGAGCATCCCAAATTTCATATGAGTCCACCTCGACAGACAGGAGGCCATTGCCCAGGAGTCAGGAGGGCTCCACCTAGGAGAGATGGGAGCCAGAGCAGCAAGGGGCTGCTAGCTGTGTGCAAAACAGCCATTCAGAAAAGAGTCTGCAGGAGACAGACGTGAGCCCTAAGTGGAAGGCCAGAGCGGCAGGACTCCTATGAAATTTGGGATTCTCAGCACCTGATGATGACCACCCTGAGGGAGGGCTACCAAATTTGACCAGACCTTTACCTGATGAGGATACTTCTGAATATAATAATATATAACGCGTATTATTATTATACTTCTGGTGAGTGCACAATTCAGCTATTAATCACGGAGCACCACCATTGAGTCTACCAGTCACTTGGCACTTTTACAACTGCACAGACTATTCAGATTGAATCATACTTTAATCACTGCAAATACATATTGTCATTTTTTATTCTATTTATTCTTTATGTTATTTAAGGCTTGTGTTGGTACCTTGAGTGCACAGCAGATGTTTGGATAGCGCTCACTTTTCTCCATTATTTTTCATTGTTGTTCCTAGTTGCTTTCACTTTGTTATAATACCACTAACAGTTGACCATGGAATATTTAGTAGCAAGGAAATTTCACAGATGGACTTATTGCACAGGTGGCAACCTATCACGGTACCACTTGAATTCACTAAGCTCCTGAGAGTGACACATTCTTTCACATATGTTTGTAGAAACAGTCTGCATGCCTAGGTGCTTGATTTTATACACCTGTGGCCATGGAGGTGATTGGAACACCTGAATCCAATGATTTGGAGGGGTGTCTCAATACTTTTGGTATTATACTGTATTTACTTCATGGAGGACTATTGATAGCTGGCACGTAACTCAGGACTGCAATTTTTTTGTTTCAACTTTGCCTAGTCCATCTTTACCATCTGCAGGTTATCTGTGTATTTTATCATCCATGCCTCTACATGCACAGATCTGGTATCGCACTGGACTCATATCCTTTTATCTATGTTGCTGAGAATACAATCTGCAAGGATTTTGGACTGTTTATATTCATTTATGTACAAAGACTCTTGCACATATTATTTTGTAGACCTGACTGCCCTTTCTGGATTTTTCAGGCATTAGCTCATTTTCACAGGTTATCAGACATTCAGGTCCTTCAGTGACAGGGTATAGTCTATCATTCAGCTTTAGAGAGTCCCTTTTACACTAGTCCAGGTCTTACTATTTCATTTGTCCTAAGACATGTACGTACTATTTGAAATTACTGTACTTTTTCTGCACTACTATACACTAGTCACTGCAAGGACACATGGAAAACAATAGTTTTCTAAGTGCCCTTTTCACAGCATAATGGTGGTGTGATGTGCGGCACATTGTAGAAAATGCAAACTTGCTGCATTTTTCCGCAGCGCAATGGATGTCATTACATATACATACTAAGGTGAGTACAACTGGGGGAATCAATAGTGGAGAAATATCTGGGAGTTCTGGTAGATCATAAGCTTAATAATGGCATGCAATGCCGAACTGCATTTTCCAAAGCGAGCAAAATCCTTTCTTGTTTTAGGAAAGGTATAAACTCCAGAGAGAAAGATATAAATTTACCCTTGTATAAATCATTAATATACCTCATCTGGAATATGCAGTTCAGCTTTGGGCACCAATTCACAAAAAGGATAATCGGGGAACTGGAGAAAGTGCAGAGCAGGGCAACCAAACTGATAAGAGGCATGTAGGAGCTCAGCTATGAGGAAAGATTAGAGGAATTAATTTATTCTGTCTTGAGAAGAGGAAATTAAGGGGGGGATATGATCAACATGTAAAAATACATCGGGGCTCCTTATAGCGAACTTGGTGTAAAGTTATTCACTTTAAGGTCATCACAGAGGATAAGGGGCACTCTTTATGTCTGGAGGAAAAAGAGATTTGTTCTCCAAATACAGAAAGGTTGTTGCACAGTAAGAGCTGTGAAAATGTGGAACAGACCCCATCAAGAGCTGGTTCTGGCCAGCTCAGTAGATTGCTTTAAAAAAGGCCTGGATTTTTTTCCTAAATGCACATAATATAACTGGACACTAACATTTATAAGTAAAGTTGATCCAGGGAGTATCTGATTGCCTCTTGGGGGATCAGGAAGGAATTTTTTCCTTGCTGGAGCAAATTGGATCATGCTTTGCTTTGTTTTTTTTGCCATCCTCTGGATAAACTGTGGGTATAGGGTTGTGTATATAGGATTGTATAATTTTTTTTTTAATTTTCTTTCCTTTTTATTAGTTGAACTAGATGGACTTGTGTCTTTTTTCGACTAGACTAACTATGTAACAAGTCACCTCACTTTAGCGTAATGCACCAAGGTGCTGTGTGGAGACTTGAATGAAGTGTTGTAATGTTAAAGAAAAATAAGACAGAAGTGCACAGTGCAACCACCCCCTACCAGACCTCAAACTGACATCTGATTGTATAGTAAAACCTTTTACATAATTTAATGCAGTAATTGTACACAAAAATGTTATGTATAAAAAAATTACCATAAGCCTCATAGCACCTCAGTATGTATAAGGTGAGATGTGGTGCTTTAATAATTTCTTAATAGTGTCACAGCCAGATAATATATTTTTGATGTGTCTTCACACAATTCTGAATTCTCATTTACACATGTAAATGAGGTTTCAGTTATTCAGTTATCTTTATCAGCAACAGTATTATAATTTCAGTAGTGGCAGTTACAAGACTCAAGTGATATTTGCAAATTTTGAAAAACTCCTCCAGGCCCATTAATTAAATATAAGTAGAATATAAAGATTCTAAAGGGATCGTGGTAAAAAAAAAAAGGGTGGTACATTATAATCATGTAACTAGGTAATTTCTAAGTTCTGTTTTTCTCCTCTGTAACATGCCTCAGACCTTCTGAGCACTGTTGTGAAGCAGAATGAAAGGAGAAAGGGATATAATACACAGGGTGCCAACATCCCTGAAGAATACAAAGTGGGGAATCCTCTTTTTAGATGGGACTTTATGGGCACAATACTCTTTATATGATAAACTTAAATAATTCAAAAAAGTATTTTAAAAAAAATGTTTTTACAGTTTTATTTTTACAATCTTAAAAAGCAAACATAGAGCTGCAATACAGATTACGGCGCTGTCATCAAGAATGATATTGCAACTCTAGTATTGGGTCATGCATATATCGTACTTGCCGCGTTTCAAGACCAACAGCAATCTCTTCCTCACTTCTTGGGGGACCTCATATGATGTTTTCTTTTCTGCTTGAGCTACCCCCCTAAAATCCATACCAAACTTAAAGGGTCTGGTACAAGGACGGACTGACCATTCGAGCACTCAGGCAGTGCCCGAGGGCCCAGGGTCAGTAGGGGCCCCATGAAATTTCCCATGTATCTTTTTATAGGCTTTTTTGGGTGTTTTTCGAATGTGCGCAAGGACACGGGCCCCATGATCCCCTATTGCCTGGGGGCCCCATGAGCTGTCAGTTCACCCCTGGTCTGGTATGTATTTGGGTGTGGGGTGGCACCACACAATGTTTTCCATTCTTGTTGTAGGATGTGCTACAGCAAAAATGACATGTACAAAGAAAAATAAATGATACAGTTTAAATTGCAAGCAAATTAAATTAATTGCCAGCTTAATCAAAAATAACAGCACACAGACCCCTCTAAATGTCCCCCAAAACACATAGCAAACCCCTGATGGGTCGCATTTTTTGTTTGTTTTTTATTAACAAAGAAGCTGTCAATGTCATGGCATTTGCTGGCAATTTTAAAAGTTTTTTTTGCTGCTGCAGCACATTCTGTATATCACAGGGATGTGTACTTTCATGGGCAGAATTAGGACCCCCTCCTGGCAGATTATTTAAAGGAATTGGATATTTTTAATATTCCACTTTAAGAATGAAAAAAAATCACTTCTCTTGGCAGAAATGGACTTTTATTTATTTATTTTTAGCATTGATACATGTTCCCCAGGGCACTTTCGATTTGACAGATTTGGCTTTCATTGATCAACGGAGCATCCAAATTTTTTTGAAATTCACTGAACCCTGCCCAAATGAAACTCAGGGCAATTTGTCTTATCACTACCTGCAAGTCTCAGCTTTTCCAGGTTTCCTAGCATTCTGCACATTTTTGCAAGTGCTCCTGGGGATTTATAGCAGCTCAGATACACTTTAATCATTCATTCTTATATGTTTATTCAAATTCTCTGAAATCAAAGCTCAAAAAAACTTATTCCATCATCCCTAATGCAGCAGATCTATTTCTAACTGTATGTTAATTAGATATAAATCACCAGTTCATATACTGTACAATATTATATACTGTATATAACCTCTTTCCACCTCACCACAGCATATTTACTGCAGCGGGGTGGCACGGGTAGGCTCAGTCATGTATATATGTGATTGGCCTCTTCTGGGTCTGTGGACATGTGCATGTGCACCCCCTGCCAACCCATGCTATGATTGGACACAGTCCATGGCTGAAACCTGCGATTGGCTGTGTCCAATTACAACCCAGAGTCCCTTGTTGACAAACACACAGGACTCTGTGTAAACAGAAAAGTAAGCTTGATGTTTCTTCTCCCTGTAAAGCAGGGGAAAAAAACAGCAAGATCTACAAGTAAAAGCTGCAAATTACACTTGTTAGGCACACAATTACTGCTTTGATTTTCCATAGTTGTTCACCCCTTCCCAGCCAGTGTCATTAGTACAGTGATAGTGTACAGTATTAGCAATGATCCCTGTATTAGTGTCACTATTGATGCCAGTGTCAGTTAGTTAGTGTCGCTCCCAGCCAGCATCAGCTAGCGCCAGATTGCCCATCACACTATCACAGTCACACTGATCACCACCATTACCAATATAATGTTATAGCTGCATTAATTCCAGTATATATACCATCGTTTTGTTGACACTTTCACACAAACCAATTAATATACATTTACCTGGATTTTTTTCCCCAAAAAAATGTTCGGTCTTTTTTCATTTATGTAATAAAAAACCCAGTGATGATCAGAGAGCACGAAAAGAAAGTTCTATTTGTGTGAAAAAAATTATATGAATTTCATTTGCG
This sequence comes from Staurois parvus, assembly GCF_062004578.1. Taxonomy (NCBI): domain Eukaryota; kingdom Metazoa; phylum Chordata; class Amphibia; order Anura; family Ranidae; genus Staurois; species Staurois parvus. The sequence goes on along the minus strand of NW_028318123.1, from coordinate 1,533,660 downwards.
TACAGTGTTGCATGACTGTGCAATTGACAGTTAAAGAAGCACAGTGCAGAAAAACAAATAGCAAAAAAATGGCCTGTCATTAAGGAGGTAAAACCTTCCAGAGCCCACCAACCACATAGGATGTTTGCGAAAGATGGTAGCAGTATGGATAGTACTAACAAAGTACTCCTTCAGAGAGGTAGGGGATATTCAAGTGGACAATATATTATCCTTTTTACAAATAAAAATTCAAGCTGTAAGATGACATTTGTAACAAGGAATTACTAGTATTGTTTCCAAGTCTTGCTTAATTATTTAATTGCATTTTTATTTGGGTTTTCAAGGAAACAACCAGACACTTTCATAGCCAGTACAAAACTACATCAAGATGCACAAACAATGTACAAAGGAGATTGCAATGTACATAAAAAAAATTACTATTCTTAACATGTTTAGACATAAAGAATAAAGGCTCAGCTTTGGATCATAACTTAATAAGAAAGTAGGAGGGACATGAAAGGTGTCAGAATGAACCAGTAGACGTATGTCATACAGACGGGTAGGGCTGGAATTAAGCCTGACCCCTACTTGTCTAGAGACAAAATGTAATACAAAATAAAAAAGAAAGGTAATTTGTTTACATATCAGTGGAAACCAAGAGAAAGAGAAAAATTGCTTTATATACGTCATATAAGGTCTAGGCATAGTTAACCCCTTGGTGCTGACAAATATGAAGCCTCACAGAACTGGCCTTTTTTTCGTGGGGCTGCATATTTGCGTACCTGTCTTTGCGCTGGGAGTGTGCTGCACAGCGTGCTCCCCGCACAAAGACCAGCGTGTTTACTGAGAGCCCCGGGTCCTGTTCTAATGATTGGGACCCGGGACTTCCAGTTCTGGGTCACATGATCGCGGTGATAGCCTCTGATTGGTTGTCACAGTGATCAGTCACTTTAAAGCCTGCACCCCCCTGGGTTTTTTTCTCTCTGAATTGAGGAGAGAGATACATTATATCAGTCTCTCTCCTTACATATAAAAAAAACCAACTGTTTGTAAAAAAAAAGATAGATAAATAAATAAATATTAAAAAATAAAAGAAAAAAATAAAGAAAAAATTCCTAGATCAAGGTTTGATCTAGTTCAGTGCCAGGGTTAGTGTTTGGGTCAAGGTCAGGGTCAAAGGTAAGGGTTAAAGGTCCGATTTTGTTTAAATTGGCTTCAGTGTCAGTTAGAGTCAGTGTTAGTGTGTTTTAGGTAAATAAAAACAAAAAACAAAATGTGCGCTATCGTTTCTGGGCTGTAGTACAGGTACAAACAACAAATAACATACACATATATGGTATTGCTGTGATCCTCAAGAGCTAGAACATTTATTTTGGGTTGTTCTTTGGTGATAGGTTATGAAAGCAACAAGAAACACACAGCTATATTAAAAAAAATATTTTTTTGTTACTATTTTGGGCCAGTTTTCCTTTGATAATAAAAAAAAAATCAGGAGATATCCATTACCATTTACCACCAAATGAAAGTCTAATTTGTCCTAAAAAAAAACAAGCTATAATTCACCTGGATGTACAAAGTAGTTGTGATGATAGGAGTGGTTTTACTAGCACATGTCAAAGTTGTAAAATTTTACTTTAAGATTGTTTTACCCTTAGACATGAAGGGGTTAAAGAACATGGAAATTGACTTTCTAGGCACAAAAACTTAGTACACGAAAAGATAAAATCAATGTTCCTTTATTAACATCACATCACCTCTAAAATGTATCCTATATAATATCATTGCACAATTAGCCCACAGCTAATATCCCAAAGCCTACCAACCACATAGGATGCTTGCGAAAGATGGTAGAAAGATGATTTTTTTCCTGGCCAGGCCTGGTTGTGTCACACACCGCGCTGGTAGGTGATCCCCAATTGGGGGGGTGGGTTATTCTAATCCCAATATAGGGGATATCTATACTAATGAGGGTACTGTGTTTGTCTCCTTTTTAGGCCTACAGGCCTTTCTACCTCTTACTGAGGACCAGATCCCTGGATTGATTTTTGGTCTGTTTATTTTCCGTTCCCCAGTGAAGAATTATATACATATTAGCCCTAATAGGCCTATTTATCTACAGCATTACAAGGTGGAATTAAAAGATTCCCCAGGAAGCAAGCTTACGCTTCAGTATCTATTCTGTCCAGAAGGATGTTTCTTAATAACTTTATATGTTATGGTCCTTTTTCAGGCCCTTCCCAGTCTCTTATTGCTAGCTTGTAGCCTTGTCATTCAACACGTGGAAATTATATGTGGGTCCTTCGCCCGCCCTGAGTGGAGTTTTGCACCACCATACCTGACCTCTGGAGATTGCTCTCCTTGTGTGTGACCTGAGGGGACCTGCTATTTGGAGTCCAGGGAGTTCATCATTGCCCAGTGCATACTAGTTAATTTTGTAAGTGAATATCATTTTATACACTATGTTGTTTTGCAATCTTCTATGTATATCTATATTGTCTGAGTATATTTATTCTCCTTAGATATATTGCTAGCCCCTGAGGAAGCGACGGTTGTCGTGAAACATGTCGGGCATTGCCTGCACAGCTTGAATATCCCCTACCTCTCTGAAGGAGTACTTTGTTAGTACTATCTATACTGCTACCATCTTTCGCAATCATTCTATGTGGTTGGTGGGCTATGGGATATTAGCTGTGGGCTAATCGTACAATGATATTATACAAGATACATTTTAGAGGTGATGTGATGTTAATAAAGGAACATTGATTTTATCTTTTTGTGTACTTTTTGTGCCTAGAAAGTCCATTTCCATTTTCTTCCTTTAAATATTCGATATAGGGACGTGGCACTCTGTTACCAACCGGGTTTTGACCTCCTACCACCCGAGGGTCACCCCAACTTTCCAATGGGTTAAAGAACATGACCAAGTGAGAGAGGTGCATCAAAAGTGGACTGATCCCAAAGTGCTCATACATTATGAAATTGTTCTAGGGTATCCCCGATTTTGGCAGCGATATGTTCCTTATTTCTAATATCTAGACTGATAGATCTATAGAAGATAGGGTCTGAATTGACAACCAATGGGGAATTGGGGAATAGCTAGCCTGGCACCCATCAAGAAATGAGTAATAGCTATTTAGAATATTTAGAAATTCCAGAGAAAGGTAAACCCAGCAAAAAAATAAATTGGGTCTAAAAGAAATGACATATTAAAAGGATGCTGTAAAATCAATAATACATGAGTTCAAAAGGGTTGGATATGAGGGCAGAGCCATAGTATATCATAGAGCAAGCCAATTTCCTGAGCACATCGCCAACAAGCATCTGGGATAGCTTTGTGTATGCAATATCTCTGGCATTGTGTACCAATACATTAACATTTTGTAGGTATTCTCTCTATGCACCACATAACAGGATTATTTGGAGGCCTATTCACAGATTTTGTACCAACTTTTGAGAAGGATTTGTCTTTGTAAAATCTTAATCTTTATGGGTCACAGGATTAATGAGTTGGCACCAGGAGCAGACTGACCATTTGGGAACTTGTGCACTGCCCGAGGGCCCGGGGTCAGAAGGGGACCCCATGAGATGCCCCTTGTACCTTTCATAGGCTTTTTTGGGTGTGGTTTGAACGTGGGTAAGGACACAGGGGCCCCATGATCCCCTATTGCCCGGGGGCCCCATGAGTTGTCAGTCCGCCCCTGGTTGGCACAATTGAAAAATTGCAGACTTGGCCCAAGGAAGTGTATATTCATAGAACAAACTATCCAGGATTGCAAGGTTAATTAAGATAAAAATCAAAGGTGAAAAAGACAAAGAGAGAGAGAGTACCATGTATTAAATTGAAATTTAAAAGTGGCGCCTACCCAACAATGCATCTCCTGTATAAAAATAACATCTGCCTCTAAAGATTTTAACTCCTTCAGCGCTGATCATCTCTTCCTAAATGTGTTTAGACCTTTAACATTATAAGAAAATATTTGGAAAGGCATAAACATTGATTTTCATCAACACTATCTGTACCTGTGAATTAAGGAGTAGTACCTAAGAAGGAAGTATATAGTAAAAAGGCCAATAAAAAGCTGAAACAAACAAATATGAGTCTCACAGTTGAAACTACAAAAGCAGTCTAAATAAAATTATACAAAAGAGGAGATCAAAATAATTAGCAGTGAACAAGAGCTGTGTAGGCAGTTCGGGACATTGTGGGTATGCCCATGATGGTAGTAAGGGTGCATTGAGGCAACCATTGGATAGTGAAGGCAATTTGCAGCCATCAGGGTACAACCTGAAGGAGAAAAACTCGAGTGAAAAATAACTTGCAATAAAAACCCCATGGGTTTACAGAGTATACCTATTGGGGATCAAGGAGTGTGGGTGAGCCTCATATGGTAGGCCAGGAAACAGGAGGCAACCTCACCAGGTGTTTTCAGGTGGAACAGGTCATTGTGGTGTCTGTGATGATTTCCTTGCCTTAGAATTTGCTGGGGCCAAGATTTTGACAGGTGTTGAAACATGCAATGTTGGAGTTGACAAGGTAAAGGATTCTAGAAGAGGTGGCAGGCCCAGATTTTTAATAAATACTGCACCCTCCTGCTTGTCCCAGATGCTGTATTGGGAGCTACCTTTTGTAGCAAAGACCTAAAGGGGAAATCCCAATGGTATGGCACTCAATGATGCTGAAGGTGTGAGGTAAGAGACCTCAGATTGCATTGTTTGGCCAGGTTACAGGTAAGAGGTTTCTGAATATTTGCATCTTTTCCCCTTTAAAAATCCAGCATTTATTTGTTGCATAATAATAAGGGAAACGGATGATAACATCCCAAGGTCAGGCCCCAGCTGGAGGACTAGGGCCAAGGGATCTGTGCGCATGTTCCAGATGTGCCAGTCAATGTCAGGTATATTTCGGTGCCAAGGTGGTAAATACACCCATTGCATATGTTTGGAGTTGAGAGTCTCCAACAGATCAGGGGACTCACTGTATATGTAAATTTTGTTGTAGCAGTGATACAGTATGTTTCAGGGATACATTATCGTCTTCTAGCAAGTGGACATACTGAGCCAAATCATCAGATTTGTACTCTAGGAGGTCTGTATGTTCCTCTAGTAAAGTTATCTCCCCTTTAATTTCTGGGCAATCTTGCCCACTTCTTGAGAAATAGTACAAGTTATAATTATTATTATACAGTATTTATATAGCGCCAAAGGGTTTGCTCAGTGCTGTACAGTAGCAAGGGGGACAGAACATGAGACAAGACGGTAACAATACAATACACGAGGGGTTCGAGGGCCCTGCTCTTTCGAGCTTACAATCTAGGAGGGAGGGGAAAGTGGTACAGGAGCAAGTGGCTGTGGGGGATGGAGTGATGGGAGAAGTGGAGGAGATCAGTTGTTAGGTGAGCGTGGGATAGGCTTCCCTGAAGAGATGGGTTTTCAGGGTGCGCCTGAAGGTGAGGAGGGTAGGTGACAGTCTGATGGATTGGGGTAGGGAGTTCCAGAGGATGGGGAAGTCCTGGAGAAGTCCTGCAATCGGGCGTGAGAGGAGGAGACCAGAGAGCTAGAGAGTAGGAGGTCCTGTGAGGAGTGAAGGGCATGGGTAGGGTGGTATTTGGGTATCAGGTCGGTTAGGTAGTTTGGGGCGGCATTGTGAATGGCTTTGTAGGTCAGAGTTAGCAATTTGAATTTGATGCGCTGGGCAATCGGGAGCCAGTGGAGGGATTGGCAGAGGGGGGTGGCAGATGTGGAGCGGTTGGTGAGGTGGATGAATCTCGCCGCTGAGTTCAGGATCGACTGGAGTGGGGATAGCAATTGTTTGGGTAGGCCAGTGAGAAGGGAGTTGCAGTAGTCCAGGCGTGAGATGATGAGGGAGTGTACGAGTTGTTTAGTAGTGTCTGGGGTGAGAAACGTACGTATCTTGGAGATGTTGCGGAGGTGGAGCCTGCATGACCTTGATAGTGATTGGACATGAGATTGGAAGGAAAGGTTTGAGTCCAGGGTGACACCCAGGACTTTGGCATGTGGAGTGGGAGTGATGGTGGCGTTGCTAGTAGTGATAGAGAGGATGGGGGGGGGCGCGGGCTGGGGGGAAGACCAGGAGCTCGGTTTTGGACAGGTTTAATTTGAGGAAATGGAGCTAAATCCAGTCTGATATGTCGTTCAGGAGGTGGGCGATGCGGGCGGAGAGTGAGGGGGTGAGGTGGGGGATGGAGAGGTGAAGTTATGTTCTGTAACAGGGAATGCAGCTTTTCATCCAGCACTTCAGTAGTTACATTTGGAGCTGTGGAAGAGAGAGGGTTAATAGGTGGTGTGATACCTGTCCCTTCTATGGCCTTGTTGATTCATAGTGCCCCTAGCTGATATTGAGGCCAGGGATGCAGGCTTGGAGAGAAAGAGCTCCAGTGTGGAAGGCCATGGCTCAGGCAGTCGCGGTGGAGAGGGTTTCTGGTGCCTCATTTTGCCCATGAGCTATGAGCTGCCCATGATGTCAGCAAGTCAGGATGGTATGCTCTTTAAAGGGTTGGGAAAATTGCAACACCTAGAGATTTTTCATACAGCAGCTGTGTAATTTACATATGTATTTATTGGGGAAATATTTTATCTAGTGCAGGTCAAGTAAAAGTACATTAGTTTTCCACTATAATAGAATATGTCAAAGTATACTTCTCATTGTAGTAACAAAACATGCTAAAGATAACCAAATCAGTTTTTTAAATGCTGTCATCTGGCATAAAGAACTGGTCACTTTCAACATGAATGGCTGCAGAAATGTCATATGTGGTCTCACACATATAGTTACTTTCCTACCATTAGAATCTCGCATTTGTTGAAAATCCCACTGCTCTCATCTTCCTGCATGCTAATATTTTAAGAAAACACTGAAAGTAGAAAAATTCTTAGACCATGCTTTGCAGGTGGTGCCATATTAATTAAGCACAGAAGTCCAGGCTTTGTGCACAGAAAGTGTGTATACCAATTTCATACACTACTGTTTGGGAATGTATCATCTAACAGTAAACATCAATACTTCTGCTGCCTTATTTGCATTAGGTGTACAAAATATAAAGCTATTGATTTTGTTTTTCTTTGTTTTGGGCAAGAGCCTTGCATACCTGAGTGGGCAATTGTGGTGTTTTTTCATATTACAGTTTTTTTAAGGAGAATCCTAACACATACTTTACCCAAAGAGAAGTATGGTATATATAAAAAACCCATTATACTCACCCAGATGGATACAACCTTGATCCGATGCTGCATCTGTCCCCTGCTGCCTCTACACTGAGAACTGAGTGATCAAACACCGCTGATCACTCAGTTCTCATCTCTGCTCGAGCAGAGAGCCATGACTGTCAGTCACTGGCTCTCAATTTTACACTTCCAGTGCTCACTAGAGTGCCGGGCTGAGGAGTGGAAGGAGCAGCTGGCTCATTTTTCCCAGCGGCACAGCTGAGGAGCTGAGCCAGATTCCAGTCCAACCATATGGCTGAAATCTTTTCAGAGCTTGGACCAGTTCTGTGATGTTAGTCGACAGCGGGCTTTAGCAGATTGCTGGCTGAAAACAGGTCACAGGAGTGCAGAATGAATGGCAAAAAAAGCTTTGGCTATACTTCTCCTTCAATAGCTTAATTACATATAGGTAACATAAACAGAATTATTTTGATGTTCAATGTTCACTGAAAACAGAGACCTGCAAAATATGCATTGAATGTAAGTGCCTGCTTTAGCAGTCTAGGGTTCACAACTTCTCCCTGCTCTTGTGCATTTCTTTAGTAAGTCAGGACCACTGTCTGTCCCATCTGCAGGCCAAACACAGCATGTCTATTACAGTATATGAATAGCTATCTCCAGCTAATAATTATTTCTGGGAAACTCCATTGTACAAACTCTTTTACCACCAAAACAATTTTCTCTGTGCTTTTCGCTCAATGTCCTCAACTACCCCATCTAAAAATGTTTTACTATTGATACTTGTTGTGTATGGTGGTTGATACACATACTAGATGCAGACCCAATGTTTGGTCAATGACATCACCCAGGATCCCTAGCTGTTTTGTTTTTGAACACCAGCAGGCCAGAAATCTGTCACTTGCAGCAGTAATGTTACCACTGCAAAATGACAAGTCCCCAGCTGATGTTTGTTTATAACGCACAAACATCAGCTGTGGTTTGGACCTTGGCCAAATGTGGATAGTCTGACCTTTTGCAAAACAGTGAGCACATTTGGTTCAGGTTGAACTGATATTCAACCCAAAGTTCACTCCTAATGGTTATGATAAGAAAAGTATTTTATTAATACCTTGGTGTAAAATATTGGCATGTTAAAACTTTTCTACAATTTACTGGTACATTTTAATAATTTGAAACATCTTGGAAATATATGCTTCAAGAAAAGACCATATCAACAGACTTTGAATAACTGAAAAATGAACCTAATAACTGCAACGTGACACAGCTAAATAGAAATTACTATGCTATCAGCTTTTTCTCTTAATAGATTCAGTATTAATGACTAAAGACAGTTTAGTCAGCAGCTGTTGACAGAAATTACAAATATATGCAATTGAATGCAGTATTGTTCTTTTCTTTTTCCCATGTGGGTTATGTAATAACTTTTTAGAGTTTGATGACAAAGACAATAAAGAAATAATAGCAATGCAGCATTACTTTTCCTCAAAGTATTGTATGAGGAGTTGTCAAAAATTACTACTCTAGACCTCTACAGTTGAGCTATTAATTTCCTTTCACAGTAACACTTCTAGCAGTGTAATAAAACTATTGTTATTATTATTATTATTATTATTATTACTACTACTACTACTACTAATAATAATAATAATAATGATAATAATAATTTAAGCCACCAAACTTTATCTAGGGTATCTTTCTTAGATGTTGCAGACATTCTCCTTGGTTTGTGGGAAACCACTGTGCTTCTTAGTTTGTATTTTTTAATGTTAACTACACGTCCAAAGGAATGTCTTCTCTATGAATCAAAATCTCTTTTCACTTCACTTATAATTAGTCTGGTGCATACAATAAAAAAAATTAAAAGTTGCAGTTAGGAATGGATGAAAATTACTAAGTTCAATTTATGGGGGTATCTTTAAAAACCTGTTAAAATTTGTAAACCTGCAATTTAGCTAATCCCACTGAAGTCTGTGCGTGCCAGTGATAATACATAATTCTGGCCACTTTCAAGGATAATAGATAACTTCTTGTCTGAAAGGTCAAGAGGAGCTGGGCACTTCCATGGGGGACATTTAACAATGTAAAACAAGTTTTAATACAAATGTAAAGCAGTTATGTGGTTTGTTTAATGTGACTTCAAGGACAGCCTTGAAAAACACAAATCTTTTAATTGAATGTATAGTAGATGTCTTTATGCTGTATGAGGTGTTACAGAAAAGTACAATTTTCAGAGATAGCATCAGCGAAACTGTATTTGGAAATCACATATGTATGATGTGTAATTGATTTTAAACCTTTACGTTTACCTTGGCTTTTTTTTTAAGTTGGTATTTATTAATTTTTAAAATGGTAAAAATTGTACAAGTACCATAACCAGAACAATAAACTTACATTCTATTACAGAGTCTGTGTCCTATGTAGCCCATATACATACTGTATAGGTTACAAAGTGAAGCCTGATAATACAACAGCAAGTTAGAGGTATCTGAAAGGAGCATACATAATACGACATGGCCTAACAGAAACCCAGAAAAGGGTTATATAGTGAGAAAAGGATTGGTCCAAGGCCCACAAATTTTCTCAAAACTTTTCAGAGACCCCCTATTACTTAATTGGTACAGTGGTAGAGCTGAATTGATCAGTTGTTTCCACTCTGAGAGGGTAGGTGGAAAGGACCTCTTCCAGGTGATTAACTGCCTCCTGCTCGCCATATAAGGTAATGACGGGCGCAAGACGGTTCTCTCATTCTGGGAGGACGTCATATGACGTCCTCCCATTCTAACCACGCATGCGTGGTTCCGGGACGGGGCAATCGGTGGTCTGCTGTGTCCCTCGGACACAGCGGATCATCGATCAACGGAAAGAGCCGAAGATGTCGGCTCGGTCATGTGATCAGCTGCATCCAATCACAGCTGATCAAATGTAGATAGAGTTATCGGCATTTCTCTCCTCACGAGCTGTCACGCTGACAGCTCGAGAGGAGAGGAGAGCCAGTAATCGGCTTTACTCAGAGGGGACATGTGCATTGATCATCAGTGCCAGTCAGTGCCACCTATCAGTGCGCATCAGTGCCGCCTATCAGTGTCCATCACTGCAGCCTCATTAGAGCACATCAGTGAAGGAAACAAATCACTTATTTACAAAATCTTATAACAAAAACTGAGAAATTTTTTTTTTCCAAAATTTTCAGTGGTTTTTGCTTTGTTTAGCAAAAAATAAAAAACCCAGAGGTGATTAAATACCACTAAACAAAAGCTCTATCTGTCTCAAATAAATGATAAAAATTTCATATGGGTACAGTGTTGCAGGACCGTGCAATTGTCTTTCAAAGTGTGACAGCGCTGAAAGCTGAAAATTGGCCTGGGCAGGAAGGGGGTATAAGTGCCCTGTAGGCGAGTGGTTAAAATACACTTTTTGGCATAGACATAGAGCAGTTGTTTTTTAGTATGAGACATACCTGGTAGATCCTCCATTAGCCCCAGCAAGCATACCCTAGGACACTGGATATTTGGGAGACCCAATAGCTAACTTTAGAAATTTGCATATTTGTGACCAAAATGTTTTTATTCAGGTCGCACAAAATAAATTGGCTTCTTAACTACATAAACAAATTCAAAGTGGCGTATGTCTAATCTCCAGGCTATCCATGCATTTCGGAGTATAGTATATCTGATGAAAAATTTTAAGCTGTGTCAGCCTATCCTTAGAGGAAATTACAGATGTCATACATGTTTCCTCAAAATCTGCCCAATCATCTTCAGAAAGTCGGGGGATCACTGCCTGACATTTAGATTTAGCCCTGGGGGGGGGGGTCAAGAGGCCATCTTGGTATTAATGAGTTTAGAGTAGTACATTTGTTTGGTTTTCACCGAGTATAATCATTTTTCCAAGGGATTCTGTTAGAGTGTCACTGTAAGTGATTGAAATTGAGTTGTAGCTCCATGTCTCAGCTAGAGATAAAAGAGAAAGTGTGTGAAGGGAACCAAAAATTCCATCGGCGTTGTAGAAAAATCTTTCATTTGACCTTCCTGAAACAATTGATGTAGAAACTTAAGACCTCTAGAGGATCAATAACACGTACTGGGAACTAAGAGGAATTCATGGAGAAAAGAGTTACCCCATATAGGGTTAATAATGGAGGAGGCCCAGTCAGAGTGGCAGATAAGTAAGTTAACATGTGGAAGGATTTTTAGAGAGGTTCTTATGCAGGAATGTGCCCTGTAGTTTGCCTATAGACAACATTGTGCAGGGATCCAAATGAGGACATAACCATCACCTCTGTAGCTGTGCAAGCCAATCATGAATGGGTATCAGCTGGGCAGCAAGATAATACAGGTGGAAATTGGGAAACACCAGGTCCCATTGTTTGACCAGTAATTGCAAAGTAGTAAGAGAGCTTCTTGGAGACCTATTGCTCCAGATGAATGAAATGCAAATGGTGTTGATCTGTTTAAAGTATTTTGTCAGGATGGCAGATGCAGAATTCACTAGAATGCAAAAAAACTTTGGCAAGAAGGGCATCTTTATAGGATTAACCCTAATGATGAGATCTAAGGGCAAGGACATCCATATTTTAAGCTTGTCAAGGTTATTCTCTATGTATTGGGATATGGGTAGTTGAAAAATTATACCATGATAATTAAATTGGTGTGCCACCCTCAGACGAGAAACAGGGAGCACATTATTAATGGTCTCTGAGTCTAGGGGAAATAGGAGGAACTTTTCCCAGTTTACACTGAAGCTAGATAACCTTTTGAAGTCATCCAACAAATTAAATAAATGGAAGAGAGACTGATTCACATCCTCTAAATATACCAGGGTGTCATTTGTATAGAAGGATACACTTTCCTCAAATGTGTTAATTAGAGATGAGCGAATCGAAGTATCCGAAGTGGAATTCGAGTCGAATATCGGAAAAATTTCGATTCGTGCCGAATCCGAAAAACAGCCTAATTCGGACGCGCGAATCGAAATTTTTCCGAAAATGGCGGCTGACATGTGCGGCGACGGAGCGGGGATGTCGGGGAAGGCGCGCAGACAAGGCGCGCTGCCCCATAATGCATTCCTCAACGACATGTGATCGCATCAGCCAATCAGCAGCCAGCCAGCCAGCACTGTGTAATGGTCGAGGTATATATAGCGGCCATTTTGGAAATCTTCATTTGCCTGCAGTCATTGAACAGAGGCAGACCGCTCTGTACTAGGGACAGGGACAGAGTTAGGGCCACAGAAACGAGAATTGGGGACAGAGAGAAGTTACTTAGGGACAGAGAACCATTACTCAGGGACACAGACTTGTTAATGAGGGCCACAGAATCGTTATTTAGGGACAAAGAAACGCTAGTTAGGGCCACAGAATTCATACTCAGGGACAGACAGAATTTTCACTCAGTGCCAGAGAATTGTTACTTAGGGCCACAGAAACGTTATTAGGGCCACAGAATTTTTACTCAGGGACAGACAGAATTGTTACTGAGTGCCAGAGAATTGTTACTCAGGGACAGACAGAATTGTTACTGAGTGCCAGAGAATTCTTACTCAGGGCCACAGAATTCATTCTCAGGGACAGACAGAATTGTTACTCAGGGACAGACAGAATTGTTACTGAGTGCCAGAGAATTGTTACTCAGGGACAGACAGAATTGTTACTGAGTGCCAGAGAATTGTTACTCAGGGACAGACAGAATTGTTACTGAGTGCCAGAGAATTGTTACTCGCACAGACACAAAATTGTTACTTGCACAGACACAGAATTGTTACTCGCACAGACACAGAATTGTTACTGAGTGCCAGAGAATTGTTACTCAGGGACAGACAGAATTGTTACTGAGTGCCAGAGAATTGTTACTCAGGGACAGACAGAATTGTTACTGAGTGCCAGAGAATTGTTACTCAGGGACAGACAGAATTGTTACTGAGTGCCAGAGAATTGTTACTCAGGGACAGACAGAATTGTTACTGAGTGCCAGAGAATTGTTACTCGCACAGACACAAAATTGTTACTTGCACAGACACAGAATTGTTACTCGCACAGACACAGAATTGTTACTCAGGGCCACAGAATTCATACTCAGGGACAGACAGAATTGTTACTGAGTGCCAGAGAATTGTTACTCAGGGACAGACAGAATTGTTACTGAGTGCCAGAGAATTGTTACTCAGGGACAGACAGAATTGTTACTGAGTGCCAGAGAATTGTTACTCGCACAGACACAAAATTGTTACTTGCACAGACACAGAATTGTTACTCGCACAGACACAGAATTGTTACTCAGGGCCACAGAATTCATACTCAGGGACAGACAGAATTGTTACTGAGTGCCAGAGAATTGTTACTCAGGGACAGACAGAATTGTTACTGAGTGCCAGAGAATTGTTACTCGCACAGACACAAAATTGTTACTTGCACAGACACAGAATTGTTACTCGCACAGACACAGAATTGTTACTCAGGGCCACAGAATTCATACTCAGGGACAGACAGAATTGTTACTGAGTGCCAGAGAATTGTTACTCGCACAGACACAAAATTGTTACTTGCACAGACACAGAATTGTTACTCGCACAGACACAGAATTGTTACTGAGTGCCAGAGAATTGTTACTCAGGGACAGACAGAATTGTTACTGAGTGCCAGAGAATTGTTACTCAGGGACAGACAGAATTGTTACTGAGTGCCAGAGAATTGTTACTCAGGGACAGACAGAATTGTTACTGAGTGCCAGAGAATTGTTACTCAGGGACAGACAGAATTGTTACTGAGTGCCAGAGAATTGTTACTCGCACAGACACAAAATTGTTACTTGCACAGACACAGAATTGTTACTCGCACAGACACAGAATTGTTACTCAGGGCCACAGAATTCATACTCAGGGACAGACAGAATTGTTACTGAGTGCCAGAGAATTGTTACTCAGGGACAGACAGAATTGTTACTGAGTGCCAGAGAATTGTTACTCAGGGACAGACAGAATTGTTACTGAGTGCCAGAGAATTGTTACTCGCACAGACACAAAATTGTTACTTGCACAGACACAGAATTGTTACTCGCACAGACACAGAATTGTTACTGAGTGCCAGAGAATTGTTACTCAGGGACAGACAGAATTGTTACTGAGTGCCAGAGAATTGTTACTCAGGGACAGACAGAATTGTTACTGAGTGCCAGAGAATTGTTACTCAGGGACAGACAGAATTGTTACTGAGTGCCAGAGAATTGTTACTCGCACAGACACAAAATTGTTACTTGCACAGACACAGAATTGTTACTCGCAGAGACACAGAATTGTTACTCAGGGCCACAGAATTCATACTCAGGGACAGACAGAATTGTTACTGAGTGCCAGAGAATTGTTACTCAGGGACAGACAGAATTGTTACTGAGTGCCAGAGAATTGTTACTCAGGGACAGACAGAATTGTTACTGAGTGCCAGAGAATTGTTACTCGCACAGACACAAAATTGTTACTTGCACAGACACAGAATTGTTACTCGCACAGACACAGAATTGTTACTCAGGGCCACAGAATTCATACTCAGGGACAGACAGAATTGTTACTGAGTGCCAGAGAATTGTTACTCAGGGACAGACAGAATTGTTACTGAGTGCCAGAGAATTGTTACTCAGGGACAGACAGAATTGTTACTGAGTGCCAGAGAATTGTTACTCGCACAGACACAAAATTGTTACTTGCACAGACACAGAATTGTTACTCGCACAGACACAGAATTGTTACTCAGGGCCACAGAATTCATACTCAGGGACAGACAGAATTGTTACTGAGTGCCAGAGAATTGTTACTCAGGGACAGACAGAATTGTTACTGAGTGCCAGAGAATTGTTACTCAGGGACAGACAGAATTGTTACTGAGTGCCAGAGAATTGTTACTCGCACAGACACAAAATTGTTACTTGCACAGACACAGAATTGTTACTCGCACAGACACAGAATTGTTACTCAGGGCCACAGAATTCATACTCAGGGACAGACAGAATTGTTACTGAGTGCCAGAGAATTGTTACTCGCACAGACACAAAATTGTTACTTGCACAGACACAGAATTGTTACTCGCACAGACACAGAATTGTTACTGAGTGCCAGAGAATTGTTACTCAGGGACAGACAGAATTGTTACTGAGTGCCAGAGAATTGTTACTCAGGGACAGACAGAATTGTTACTGAGTGCCAGAGAATTGTTACTCAGGGACAGACAGAATTGTTACTGAGTGCCAGAGAATTGTTACTCAGGGACAGACAGAATTGTTACTGAGTGCCAGAGAATTGTTACTCGCACAGACACAAAATTGTTACTTGCACAGACACAGAATTGTTACTCGCACAGACACAGAATTGTTACTCAGGGCCACAGAATTCATACTCAGGGACAGACAGAATTGTTACTGAGTGCCAGAGAATTGTTACTCAGGGACAGACAGAATTGTTACTGAGTGCCAGAGAATTGTTACTCAGGGACAGACAGAATTGTTACTGAGTGCCAGAGAATTGTTACTCGCACAGACACAAAATTGTTACTTGCACAGACACAGAATTGTTACTCGCACAGACACAGAATTGTTACTCGCACAGACACAGAATTGTTACTCAGGGCCACAGAATTCATACTCAGGGACAGACAGAATTGTTACTGAGTGCCAGAGAATTGTTACTCAGGGACACCTAATCGTTGAATTAAATAGTATGTCAGACAACATGCAGAGGAGTGGCAGAGGAGGCAATGTTTTAGGAGCGAGCAGACGTGGCAGCAGAGGAAGGGGTCGAGGCAGCAGTATTCGCAGCCAGAGGCCAGTGCTCCCGGTGTCATCCAGCGGTCGTGTCTCCACCGACAACCCTGCCGTCATTGATTGGTTGGCTCGGTCGTCTTCCTCTTCCCAGGTCACCTCTGACACCTACAGCCAACGGTCGGTGGGTACGTCAGACACAACCGTTAGTTGGCATGGCCCGGGAGCAAGCCCACTGAAATCACGTGTCCTCTACCTGCCCCTGTCCTTTGCTGTTCCCTCACCAAGCGAAGTATCGCATGCTGTGGGCTCAGCCCCACTGTACAGTGAGGAAGAGCTAACAGAGGGCGGTCAGGAACGGGGGGAGACATCGGCCTTTTCAGCAGCCAAGCGAACAAGTACTGGCGAGGAGAGTGGCTCGGTAGCCGGTCTAGAGACAGGTCTGTCTCCTGACCCAGACGCAGCCGAGGGGGCTAGTAGTGAGGCGGAGACCCTACTTGATGATGAGGAGGTTGATCGCACTTGGCAGCCTCGTCGTCATCAGGCAATTTCTTCCGCATCATCAGGAGAAGAGGGTGGCAGCTTGGCAGCGAGCAAAACAGTCGGTGGGTTGCCCAGGAGAAAGCAGCAGGGTCGCATCAGTGTCAGTGGAGCCAAACGTCCACGGAGTAGAGCACCAGCTCCACTGCAGCCTACCACCACGGCCAGTAGTGGTGCCGGTGCGCACGGAGGAAGTAGCAGTCAGCCAGTGAAGAGTAGCGGGGGCAAAGTTTCCTACTCGGTGGTGTGGCAATTTTTCCTCAAGCCGCCCGAGGAAGTAAACGTAGCCGTATGTCGACTATGTGGCCAGAAATGCAAGCGTGGCCAGGGGGCCCATGTTGGGACTACAGCGTTGCGTCAGCATATGCAGCGTCACCATTCGGTGGCCTGGGAAAACCGTGATAAACATACGGCGGTTCTGCCTGCCCCAGCCCCCGCTCCATCACCCGCTCCGTTACTTGCTCCGTCACCCGACGTCGTCAATCGCCCTCTATCAGCCAGTCAAGGCTCCAACACCTCTGCTGAGGGGAGTTGTCGCTCGTTGGCATCTTCCGCTCGTTCAGATGCTCCTTCTCCTGCTACTCCTCTTCTCGGATTCCGTCAACAGTCTTTCTTGGAATCCGTATCCAAGAGACAACAGTTTGCGAGCACGCACCCGACGGTGCAAAAGCTGAACGTCCTCCTGTCCAAGTTGCTGGTGCTGCAGTCCCTCCCTTTCCAACTGGTGGACTCAGCACCTTTCCGAGAAATGATGGCTTGTGCCGCGCCGCGGTGGAGAGTGCCAAGCCGTCATTTCTTTGCCCAAAAGGCAGTGCCAGCCCTGCATTCACATGTAGAAGAGATGGTGGGCCAGTCTTTGAGCATGTCGGTCTCTGCCAAAGTGCACGGCAGCGCCGACGTGTGGAGCTGTAACTACGGTCAGGGACAGTACATGTCATTTACGGCCCACTGGGTGAACGTGGTGCCGGCACAGCCGCACCAGCAACTTGGACAGGTCACGACGCTTTTGCCTCCACGTTTGCACGTCCTTGGTCCAGCAAGCATGTCCGCCTCTACCACCTCTTTTTCCGCCGTGTCCTCAGCCGCCACCCCCGTGCCAAGTCCCATTACCCGACCGGCATATCACATGTGCAGGGCGCAACGGTGTCACGCTGTGCTGCACCTGGTATGCCTTGGCGAACGTAGTCACACAGGGGAGGAACTGCTGAGTGTAATGAACAGAGAAATCGACAGATGGCTGTCTCCGCGCAAACTAAAAATCGGAACCATGTTGACTGACAACGGAAAGAACATGGTGTCTGCTCTGCGTCAAGGAAGGTTGTGCCATGCGCCATGCATGGCTCACGTGTTCAATCTGGTTGTCAAGCGGTTCCTAAAATCCACCATCCCACTGCAAGACATCCTTAAAATGTCACGTAAACTGTGCATGCATTTCAGCCATTCCTACACCGCAAAGAACACCCTCATTGAGCTGCAGCGGCAGAACGGAATTCCACAGCATCGCCTGATCTGCGACGTTGCAACAAGGTGGAATTCAACCCTACACATGTTAGACCGCCTTTACGAGCAGCGAAAGGCCATCACCGATTTCCTGATGTTACAAGCGGATAAAGGTACTCCCCTGTGTAACTTAGATGTCAGCCATTGGCAGCTCATGCGTGACACCTGCCGCTTGCTCAGGCCCTTTGAGGAGGCCACGCTATTCGTGAGTCGGCAGGACTATGGGATGAACGACGTCATTCCTCTGTTGCACGTCCTGGAACAAATGCTGTTAACAATGGCTGGTCAGGGTGCGGTAGACGTGGCGCACAGATCTCAACGCCACATGACCCCTGTGGGGGCAGGACAGGAAGAAGAGGAGGAGGTAGAGGAGGACATTTGTGCTCAGGAATTATTGAGTGAAATGGGTGGTTTTTCCACTCAGCGGACAGGAGTGGAGGAGCAGGAGCATCTGGTAGAGGAGGAGGAGGAGGAGACAGAGGACCCAGACGCACCGTGGCAGTATGCTGTGGAGATGGAGGCAGGGAGTCCCTCGCATTCCTTGGCACAAATGGCCCATAGCATGCTCGGTTGCTTGCGTAGCGACAGCCGAATAATAACCATCAGACAGAGGGATGACTTTTGGCTGTCCACCTTGTTGGACCCTCGCTACCGGTCCAAAATGGTGGCCTTTTTCACACCTGCTGAGAGGGAGGCCAAAATTACGTACTATAAAAACCACCTATGTAGTCAGTTGGTCTCTGCCTTTGTGCGCCAACGTCCATCCTCAGACACTGTGGGCCCTGTGCGCTCGCGTTCCGCTGGCATGGCAGCAGGGGAGGGGTGGGGTGGTAGGAGCAGTGGCAGCTCCACCAGCAGTGGCTGCCTCAGTCTGCAGTCGATGATGAGTAGCTTTCTTCACCAGCGCAGTGAGGAAACTACTAACCAGCCGCAGCAGCAGCAGCAGCATCAGGTGGACCTGGAGCAGGAGCTCAAACAACAGGCTTGGGCCTACTTGGACAGCACCCTGCCAACTGAGGTAGACAATCCCCTTGACTACTGGGCAACGAAACTTGACCTTTGGCCCCAACTAGCTGAATTTGCCCTTGAAAGGCTGTCATGCCCGGCCAGTAGCGTGGCATCGGAGCGCGTGTTTAGTGCGGCAGGAGGTATTGTAACTCCGCGGAGGACACGACTGTCCACCCAAAGTGTGGAGAGACTCACGTTTGTGAAAATGAATCAGGCGTGGATTAGTCTGGATTTCAAACCACCAGTTCCTGACACAACTGACTAAATCCGCCATGAATCATGCCTCAAACATGTGCCACTTTCAGGTCTCCTCACACTGCTGGTGTGTTTAATTTTTTGACATAGGGTGCTGGCAGATTACGGGCCTCCTATAGCTGCTGCCAGGCCCCTAATCTGCCATAGGCCCCTATATACCGCCTCCTCATGCTGCTGCTAGGTCCAGAGTCTCTCATGGGTCCCTGTACGGCCTCCCATTGCTGCTGTCTCCATCGCCACACTCTGCTGCCATGTGCCACTTTCAGGTCTCTTCACACTGCTGGTGTGCTAAATTTTTTGACATAGGGTGCAGGCAGATTACGGGCCTCACATAGCTGCTGCCAGGCCCCTAATCTGCCATGGGCCCCTATAAACCGCCTCCTCATGCTGCTGCCAAGTCTAGAGTCTCTCATGGGTCCCTGTACGGCCTCCCATTGCTGCTGTCTCCATCGCCACACTCTGCTGCCATGTGCCACTTTCAGGTCTCTTCACACTGCTGGTGTGTTAAATTTTTTGACATAGGGTGCAGGCAGATTACGGGCCTCACATAGCTGCTGCCAGGCCCCTAATCTGCCATGGGCCCCTATATACCGCCTCCTCATGCTGCTGCCAAGTCCAGAGTCTCTCATGGGTCCCTGTACGGCCTCCCATTGCTGCTGTCTCCATCGCCACACTCTGCTGCCATGTGCCACTTTCAGGTCTCTTCACACTGCTGGTGTGTTAAATTTTTTGACATAGGGTGCAGGCAGATTACGGGCCTCACATAGCTGCTGCCAGGCCCCTAATCTGCCATGGGCCCCTATATACCGCCTCCTCATGCTGCTGCCAAGTCTAGAGTCTCTCATGGGTCCCTGTACGGCCTCCCATTGCTGCTGTCTCCATCGCCACACTCTGCTGCCATGTGCCACTTTCAGGTCTCTTCACACTGCTGGTGTGTTAAATTTTTTGACATAGGGTGCAGGCAGATTACGGGCCTCACATAGCTGCTGCCAGGCCCCTAATCTGCCATGGGCCCCTATATACCGCCTCCTCATGCTGCTGCCAAGTCCAGAGTCTCTCATGGGTCCCTGTACGGCCTCCCATTGCTGCTGTCTCCATCGCCACACTCTGCTGCCATGTGCCACTTTCAGGTCTCTTCACACTGCTGGTGTGTTTAATTTTTTGACATAGGGTGCAGGCAGATTACGGGCCTCACATAGCTGCTGCCAGGCCCCTAATCTGCCATGGGCCCCTATATACCGCCTCCTCATGCTGCTGCCAAGTCTAGAGTCTCTCATGGGTCCCTGTACGGCCTCCCATTGCTGCTGTCTCCATCGCCACACTCTGCTGCCATGTGCCACTTTCAGGTCTCTTCACACTGCTGGTGTGTTAAATTTTTTGACATAGGGTGCAGGCAGATTACGGGCCTCACATAGCTGCTGCCAGGCCCCTAATCTGCCATGGGCCCCTATATACCGCCTCCTCATGCTGCTGCCAAGTCCAGAGTCTCTCATGGGTCCCTGTACGGCCTCCCATTGCTGCTGTCTCCATCGCCACACTCTGCTGCCATGTGCCACTTTCAGGTCTCTTCACACTGCTGGTGTGTTTAATTTTTTGACATAGGGTGCAGGCAGATTACGGGCCTCACATAGCTGCTGCCAGGCCCCTAATCTGCCATGGGCCCCTATATACCGCCTCCTCATGCTGCTGCCAAGTCTAGAGTCTCTCATGGGTCCCTGTACGGCCTCCCATTGCTGCTGTCTCCATCGCCACACTCTGCTGCCATGTGCCACTTTCAGGTCTCTTCACACTGCTGGTGTGTTAAATTTTTTGACATAGGGTGCAGGCAGATTACGGGCCTCACATAGCTGCTGCCAGGCCCCTAATCTGCCATGGGCCCCTATAAACCGCCTCCTCATGCTGCTGCCAAGTCTAGAGTCTCTCATGGGTCCCTGTACGGCCTCCCATTGCTGCTGTCTCCATCGCCACACTCTGCTGCCATGTGCCACTTTCAGGTCTCTTCACACTGCTGGTGTGTTAAATTTTTTGACATAGGGTGCAGGCAGATTACGGGCCTCACATAGCTGCTGCCAGGCCCCTAATCTGCCATGGGCCCCTATATACCGCCTCCTCATGCTGCTGCCAAGTCCAGAGTCTCTCATGGGTCCCTGTACGGCCTCCCATTGCTGCTGTCTCCATCGCCACACTCTGCTGCCATGTGCCACTTTCAGGTCTCTTCACACTGCTGGTGTGTTAAATTTTTTGACATAGGGTGCAGGCAGATTACGGGCCTCACAAAGCTGCTGCCAGGCCCCTAATCTGCCATGGGCCCCTATATACCGCCTCCTCATGCTGCTGCCAAGTCTAGAGTCTCTCATGGGTCCCTGTACGGCCTCCCATTGCTGCTGTCTCCATCGCCACACTCTGCTGCCATGTGCCACTTTCAGGTCTCTTCACACTGCTGGTGTGTTAAATTTTTTGACATAGGGTGCAGGCAGATTACGGGCCTCACATAGCTGCTGCCAGGCCCCTAATCTGCCATGGGCCCCTATATACCGCCTCCTCATGCTGCTGCCAAGTCCAGAGTCTCTCATGGGTCCCTGTACGGCCTCCCATTGCTGCTGTCTCCATCGCCACACTCTGCTGCCATGTGCCACTTTCAGGTCTCTTCACACTGCTGGTGTGTTTAATTTTTTGACATAGGGTGCAGGCAGATTACGGGCCTCACATAGCTGCTGCCAGGCCCCTAATCTGCCATGGGCCCCTATATACCGCCTCCTCATGCTGCTGCCAAGTCTAGAGTCTCTCATGGGTCCCTGTACGGCCTCCCATTGCTGCTGTCTCCATCGCCACACTCTGCTGCCATGTGCCACTTTCAGGTCTCTTCACACTGCTGGTGTGTTAAATTTTTTGACATAGGGTGCAGGCAGATTACGGGCCTCACATAGCTGCTGCCAGGCCCCTAATCTGCCATGGGCCCCTATATACCGCCTCCTCATGCTGCTGCCAAGTCCAGAGTCTCTCATGGGTCCCTGTACGGCCTCCCATTGCTGCTGTCTCCATCGCCACACTCTGCTGCCATGTGCCACTTTCAGGTCTCTTCACACTGCTGGTGTGTTTAATTTTTTGACATAGGGTGCAGGCAGATTACGGGCCTCACATAGCTGCTGCCAGGCCCCTAATCTGCCATGGGCCCCTATATACCGCCTCCTCATGCTGCTGCAAAGTCTAGAGTCTCTCATGGGTCCCTGTACGGCCTCCCATTGCTGCTGTCTCCATCGCCACACTCTGCTGCCATGTGCCACTTTCAGGTCTCTTCACACTGCTGGTGTGTTAAATTTTTTGACATAGGGTGCAGGCAGATTACGGGCCTCACATAGCTGCTGCCAGGCCCCTAATCTGCCATGGGCCCCTATAAACCGCCTCCTCATGCTGCTGCCAAGTCTAGAGTCTCTCATGGGTCCCTGTACGGCCTCCCATTGCTGCTGTCTCCATCGCCACACTCTGCTGCCATGTGCCACTTTCAGGTCTCTTCACACTGCTGGTGTGTTTAATTTTTTGACATAGGGTGCTGCAAGATAACGGGCCTCACATAGCTGCTGCCAGGCCCCTAATCTGCCATGGGCCCCTATATACCGCCTCCTCATGCTGCTGCCAAGTCCAGAGTCTCTCATGGGTCCCTGTACGGCCTCCCATTGCTGCTGTCTCCATCGCCACACTCTGCTGCCATGTGCCACTTTCAGGTCTCTTCACACTGCTGGTGTGTTAAATTTTTTGACATAGGGTGCAGGCAGATTACGGGCCTCACATAGCTGCTGCCAGGCCCCTAATCTGCCATGGGCCCCTATAAACCGCCTCCTCATGCTGCTGCCAAGTCTAGAGTCTCTCATGGGTCCCTGTACGGCCTCCCATTGCTGCTGTCTCCATCGCCACACTCTGCTGCCATGTGCCACTTTCAGGTCTCTTCACACTGCTGGTGTGTTTAATTTTTTGACATAGGGTGCTGCAAGATAACGGGCCTCACATAGCTGCTGCCAGGCCCCTAATCTGCCATGGGCCCCTATATACCGCCTCCTCATGCTGCTGCCAAGTCCAGAGTCTCTCATGGGTCCCTGTACGGCCTCCCATTGCTGCTGTCTCCATCGCCACACTCTGCTGCCATGTGCCACTTTCAGGTCTCTTCACACTGCTGGTGTGTTAAATTTTTTGACATAGGGTGCAGGCAGATTACGGGCCTCACATAGCTGCTGCCAGGCCCCTAATCTGCCATGGGCCCCTATATACCGCCTCCTCATGCTGCTGCCAAGTCTAGAGTCTCTCATGGGTCCCTGTACGGCCTCCCATTGCTGCTGTCTCCATCGCCACACTCTGCTGCCATGTGCCACTTTCAGGTCTCTTCACACTGCTGGTGTGTTTAATTTTTTGACATAGGGTGCTGCAAGATAACGGGCCTCACATAGCTGCTGCCAGGCCCCTAATCTGCCATGGGCCCCTATATACCGCCTCCTCATGCTGCTGCCAAGTCCAGAGTCTCTCATGGGTCCCTGTACGGCCTCCCATTGCTGCTGTCTCCATCGCCACACTCTGCTGCCATGTGCCACTTTCAGGTCTCTTCACACTGCTGGTGTGTTAAATTTTTTGACATAGGGTGCAGGCAGATTACGGGCCTCACATAGCTGCTGCCAGGCCCCTAATCTGCCATGGGCCCCTATATACCGCCTCCTCATGCTGCTGCCAAGTCTAGAGTCTCTCATGGGTCCCTGTACGGCCTCCCATTGCTGCTGTCTCCATCGCCACACTCTGCTGCCATGTGCCACTTTCAGGTCTCTTCACACTGCTGGTGTGTTTAATTTTTTGACATAGGGTGCTGCAAGATAACGGGCCTCACATAGCTGCTGCCAGGCCCCTAATCTGCCATGGGCCCCTATATACCGCCTCCTCATGCTGCTGCCAAGTCCAGAGTCTCTCATGGGTCCCTGTACGGCCTCCCATTGCTGCTGTCTCCATCGCCACACTCTGCTGCCATGTGCCACTTTCAGGTCTCTTCACACTGCTGGTGTGTTAAATTTTTTGACATAGGGTGCAGGCAGATTACGGGCCTCACATAGCTGCTGCCAGGCCCCTAATCTGCCATGGGCCCCTATATACCGCCTCCTCATGCTGCTGCCAAGTCTAGAGTCTCTCATGGGTCCCTGTACGGCCTCCCATTGCTGCTGTCTCCATCGCCACACTCTGCTGCCATGTGCCACTTTCAGGTCTCTTCACACTGCTGGTGTGTTAAATTTTTTGACATAGGGTGCAGGCAGATTACGGGCCTCACATAGCTGCTGCCAGGCCCCTAATCTGCCATGGGCCCCTATATACCGCCTCCTCATGCTGCTGCCAAGTCTAGAGTCTCTCATGGGTCCCTGTACGGCCTCCCATTGCTGCTGTCTCCATCGCCACACTCTGCTGCCATGTGCCACTTTCAGGTCTCTTCACACTGCTGGTGTGTTAAATTTTTTGACATAGGGTGCAGGCAGATTACGGGCCTCACATAGCTGCTGCCAGGCCCCTAATCTGCCATGGGCCCCTATAAACCGCCTCCTCATGCTGCTGCCAAGTCTAGAGTCTCTCATGGGTCCCTGTACGGCCTCCCATTGCTGCTGTCTCCATCGCCACACTCTGCTGCCATGTGCCACTTTCAGGTCTCTTCACACTGCTGGTGTGTTTAATTTTTTGACATAGGGTGCTGCAAGATAACGGGCCTCACATAGCTGCTGCCAGGCCCCTAATCTGCCATGGGCCCCTATATACCGCCTCCTCATGCTGCTGCCAAGTCCAGAGTCTCTCATGGGTCCCTGTACGGCCTCCCATTGCTGCTGTCTCCATCGCCACACTCTGCTGCCATGTGCCACTTTCAGGTCTCCTTCACACTGCTGGTGTGTTAAATTTTTTGACATAGGGTGCAGGCAGATTACGGGCCTCACATAGCTGCTGCCAGGCCCCTAATCTGCCATGGGCCCCTATATACCGCCTCCTCATGCTGCTGCCAAGTCTAGAGTCTCTCATGGGTCCCTGTACGGCCTCCCATTGCTGCTGTCTCCATCGCCACACTCTGCTGCCATGTGCCACTTTCAGGTCTCTTCACACTGCTGGTGTGTTAAATTTTTTGACATAGGGTGCAGGCAGATTACGGGCCTCACATAGCTGCTGCCAGGCCCCTAATCTGCCATGGGCCCCTATAAACCGCCTCCTCATGCTGCTGCCAAGTCTAGAGTCTCTCATGGGTCCCTGTACGGCCTCCCATTGCTGCTGTCTCCATCGCCACACTCTGCTGCCATGTGCCACTTTCAGGTCTCTTCACACTGCTGGTGTGTTTAATTTTTTGACATAGGGTGCTGCAAGATAACGGGCCTCACATAGCTGCTGCCAGGCCCCTAATCTGCCATGGGCCCCTATATACCACCTCCTCATGCTGCTGCCAAGTCCAGAGTCTCTCATGGGTCCCTGTACGGCCTCCCATTGCTGCTGTCTCCATCGCCACACTCTGCTGCCATGTGCCACTTTCAGGTCTCTTCACACTGCTGGTGTGTTAAATTTTTTGACATAGGGTGCAGGCAGATTACGGGCCTCACATAGCTGCTGCCAGGCCCCTAATCTGCCATGGGCCCCTATATACCGCCTCCTCATGCTGCTGCCAAGTCTAGAGTCTGTCATGGGTCCCTGTACGGCCTCCCATTGCTGCTGTCTCCATCGCCACACTCTGCCATGTGCCACTTTCAGGTCTCTTCACACTGCTGGTGTGTTTAATTTTTTGACATAGGGTGCAGGCAGATTACGGGCCTCACATAGCTGCTGCCAGGCCCCTAATCTGCCATGGGCCCCTATATACCGCCTCCTCATGCTGCTGCCAAGTCCAGAGTCTCTCATGGGTCCCTGTACGGCCTCCCATTGCTGCTGTCTCCATCGCCACACTCTGCTGCCATGTGCCACTTTCAGGTCTCTTCACACTGCTGGTGTGTTAAATTTTTTGACATAGGGTGCAGGCAGATTACGGGCCTCACATAGCTGCTGCCAGGCCCCTAATCTGCCATGGGCCCCTATATACCGCCTCCTCATGCTGCTGCCAAGTCCAGAGTCTCTCATGGGTCCCTGTACGGCCTCCCATTGCTGCTGTCTCCATCGCCACACTCTGCTGCCATGTGCCACTTTCAGGTCTCCTTCACACTGCTGGTGTGTTAAATTTTTTGACATAGGGTGCAGGCAGATTACGGGCCTCACATAGCTGCTGCCAGGCCCCTAATCTGCCATGGGCCCCTATAAACCGCCTCCTCATGCTGCTGCCAAGTCTAGAGTCTCTCATGGGTCCCTGTACGGCCTCCCATTGCTGCTGTCTCCATCGCCACACTCTGCTGCCATGTGCCACTTTCAGGTCTCTTCACACTGCTGGTGTGTTAAATTTTTTGACATAGGGTGCAGGCAGATTACGGGCCTCACATAGCTGCTGCCAGGCCCCTAATCTGCCATGGGCCCCTATATACCGCCTCCTCATGCTGCTGCCAAGTCTAGAGTCTCTCATGGGTCCCTGTACGGCCTCCCATTGCTGCTGTCTCCATCGCCACACTCTGCTGCCATGTGCCACTTTCAGGTCTCTTCACACTGCTGGTGTGTTAAATTTTTTGACATAGGGTGCTGGCAGATTACGGGCCTCCCATTGCTGCTGCCAGACATGTAATCTGCCATGGGCCCCCGTACCGACTCCTCATGCTGTGACGTTGCAACAAGGTGTAATTCAACCCTACATATGTTAGACCGCCTTTACGAACAGCTAAAGGCCATCACAGATTTCCTGATGTTAAAAGCGGATAAAGGTACTCCCTGTGTAACTTAGATGTCAGCCATTGTCAGCTCATGTGTGACACCTGCGCTTGCTCAGGCCCTTTGAGGAGGCCACGCTATTCGTGAGTCGGCAGGACTATGGGATGAATGAGGTCAAATCGGCCATGGGCCCCCGTACCGCCTGTTCACGCTGATGCTGGTCCCACAGTGTGACCTGGGTCCCTGTACGGCCTCCCATTGCTTCCACTCTGCCATGTACCTCTTTGAAATCTCCTCACACTCCTGCGGTTGTCCATTTTGTCATAGGTTGCTGGCAGATTAGCGGCCTTCCATAGGTGCCGCCAGGCCCCATATCGACCATGGGCCCCCGTACCTCCTGGTCACGCTGCTGCTGAGCCCACAGTGTGACCTGGGTCCCTGTACGGCCTCCCATTGCTTCCACTCTGCCATGTGCCACTTTGAAATCTCCTCACACTCCTGCGGTTGTCCATTTTGTCATAGGTTGCTGGCAGATTACAGGCCTTCCATAGGTGCCACCAAGCCCCATATCGGCCATGGGCCCCCGTACCGCCTGGTCACGCTGCTGCTGGGCCCACAGTGTGACCTGGGTCCCTGTACCGCCTCCCATTGCTCCCACTCTGCCATGTGCCACTTTCAGGTCTCCTCACGCTCCTGCTGGTTTCCATTTTGTCATAGGTTGCTGTATGGCCTCCCATTGCTGCTGCCTCCACCGCCACACTGTGGCTCCAAACACTGGTTTTGGCCCCGTGACTGGCCAAAGGAGTGAAGTGTGCAGTGATTCTAAGATCGACGGCACTCATCTGCATGTCATACTGACAGACAGTATTATTTCTCTTCCCCAGCAGACTCCAAGGGCATTTAAATTAAAGGTACAGTGTTCTGCACTAATATTAAGTCTCTCTGAAGCCTAGAAACACCCTTTTTTAAGTTAAATTCACAGCGAATTTATTCGACTCGAATCGAATATTGTCCACGAATTCGCCGAATCAGTCGAATCGAATTTTTCATTTCTTCGCTCATCTCTAGTGTTAATTTTAAGGCCCTTAATAGTCATTGACCCATCAGCAGTAGCAGGAAGGGCACCATAGCTAATGAAAACAAAGCAGGTGTTGAGGATAGCCCTGTCTTATGCCCCTATAAATAGATGGTAGAATTAACCCTGATCTTAGCCTATGTAGAAGGGTCACCCACATAAGAAAATTGGGGCCAAATCCAAATTTGCAGAAGACGAATAAAGGTAAGGCCACTTCACACTATCAAAGGCCTTGTGCATGTCTAAGGAGATTATGGCCCTGCCAGTGGTATGTGGGAGAGGATATTGTATATTAATAAACAGTCTACAAATATTAATTTGCGTAGATCTGTTTGGAACAAACCTTGTTTGGTCTGATCCCACCAGGTCCACAATATACCTATTGAGTCTCAGAGCCAAAACCTTAGCCAGGATTTTGGCATTGGTGTTAATTAGCAAAATAGGGCTATATGATTTACACAACATAGGGTTTTTCCCTGGTTTCAATATAAGTATTATCAAGGCCTCTCGCATCATGGCTGTGAGGATCCCTTTGCTAAGGAGGAGATGTGCCAACTGAGAGTAGGAAGTGGAGTACCATCTAGCTGGAAACCTGTCCAACCCAAGTGACTTATTAGGGGAGAGAGAAAAGAGTGCATCTTTCAGTTCCATCCCTGTTTTGGGGCCCTAGCATCTGATGGTAACTGGGCTTCTAGTTGTGGAAATGTGACAACTGTAAAGTAGTTGTCTAGATCAGCTTCTGAGTAGGCAACTGTGGAGGAATCCGTATAAAGGTCATAAAGGTCTCTAGTATGTAGGTCATCATGATTTGCTCCTGACCAGTCAAGGAAAAAATTTTGGGTATAACAGTCAGATTAAATTCTGGTTTAGTAAAATAGGCCTATTTCCAAACTTTGTCCTTCCAAGTTTGGAAAGCTGTGGTAGATTGGGGACTCTACATGATGCGCTTCCACCTGAACAACAACAGACCCCAACTCACGTTTACCTAGGCTTAAATAC
Organism: Staurois parvus; assembly: GCF_062004578.1. NCBI lineage: Eukaryota > Metazoa > Chordata > Amphibia > Anura > Ranidae > Staurois > Staurois parvus. The sequence goes on along the minus strand of NW_028318123.1, from coordinate 1,504,602 downwards.
ACCAATCTGATTAATTTCAACTAGACTTTTTTAGGTAGTTTTGACTGCAACCCCTGTTTTTTTATCAAGCAAAATAGGCCAACAGGAAATTTTACCTGTAAAATAAATAAAATTAGTTAATCAAAATTGGCTAGTGGAAAATATATTTAATATTATAGTTTGTGAGCTTTTTTCCTGCAATATCACACCACATTGTCATAAAAGTGTAATGAAATAGCAAAACAGAGTGCACAAAAACACTTCAAGTCCACATTTTACTAACCCTCTGTCATAATCCTGTCCCAGTTATTCAAAAAAGAATATAAAATATAGGCTCCAGGCGTTTCATAGAAATTTGCAAGCTTCAGGATAGCAAGCGAGCAAGCAAAGAGACAAGGCACATTTTTTCTTGCAATACAAATTAGAATGTATTATCTGAGAGACAATAGCCACAGATATTGTACAGTGGCTGCATAGTTAGTGAGCAGTGTAATTAGGACATAGTATAAGAGGGAGAGACCAGGCAGGTTTTATCTTGAAATAGAAACTGGAGTATATTATTTGAGAGACAAGAGCTACAAATATTATTATTATACAGGATTAATATAATGCCAACAATCTATGCAGCACTTTCCAACATAAGGGCAGAAAGTACAATTACAATACAAATTAATACAGGATTCAGAGGGCCCTGCTTGCTAGATCTTACAATCTAAGAGGGAGGGTCAAGAGATACCAAAAGTAATAACTGTGGGGGATGGGCTATTGGACAAAATACATGTATAGTTGTTAGGTAAGGGTAAGATAGGTCTCTCTGAAGAGATGAGTTTTCAGGGATCATCTAAAAGTGGACAGAGATGGAGATAGTCGGACACATTGGGGAAGGGAGTTTCAGAGGATGGGAGTGTCTCTGGACAATCCTGGAGGCAAGCATAGGAGGAAGTGACAAGAGATCTAGGGAGCAGGAGGTCTTGGGAGGAACGAAAAAACGAGAAAGATTTGGTTGGTATTCTGAGTCCAGGTTAGTGATGTAACTAGGGACTGAGTTGTGGATGGCTTTATAAGTTATTGTAAGTATCTTGAATTGTATTTGTTGGGTAAGCAGGAGCCAGTGGAGGGACTGGCAAAGAGGGGTGGCAGACACTGAATGGTTGGTAAGGTGGATCAGTCTGGCAGCAGCATTCATGATGGACTGGAGGGGGAAAGCCTATGCAAAGGCAATACAGTGAGGAGGGAGTTGCAGTAGTCAAGGCGGGAGATGGCCAGGAAGTGAGTTAGAAGCTTTGGGGTGTCATTGGTTAGGAATGGGCATATCTTGGAGATATTGGTTCTGAAAGGATAGTTCAGAGTCCAGGATTACACCTAGCACCCTGGCATGTGGGGACAGGTTGATGGCTGAGCCGTTGGTTTTGACAGAGAAGTCAGTGGAAGGGGCACCTAGGGGAGGAAATATTATGAGCTTAGTTTTGGATAGATTAACTTTCTGGAAGTGGTGTTACATCCAGGCTGATATGTCTGTTAGTAGATTAGTGATTCATGAGGAGACTGATGGAGTGAGCTGAGGGGTAGAGAGATAGATTTTGGTGTCATCAGCGTAGAAATGGTATTGAAAGCCAAGGGAGGCAATCAATTGATCCAGAGAAGGTGTAGATTGAGGATTAGAGGGGTCTCAAAACAGAACCTTGGGGAACCCCAATGGAAAAAGGAAGAGCAGGAGAGGAAGCAGAATTGTAAGTGACACTGAAGGTGCGGTGGGATAGGTAGGATGAGAACCAAGAAAGGGTATAATCACAGAGACCAAAGGAGTAATTTTTTGTCTAAGACAGCAGGGAGGCCCAGGAGTAGGAGTACAGAATAGTGTCCATTGATTTTAGCCATTAGTAGATCGTTTGTAAGTATGAGGAGAGCAGTTTCTGTGGAGTGCTGAGAGCAAAGTCCAGAATGAAGGGGATCAAGAAGGATAATCTCAGTGAGGTGGTTGCTCAGCTGGTTGTAAGCCAGGTGTTCAAGGAGTTTGGAGGAAAGGGGGAGTAAGGAGATGGTTCGTAGGTTGTTAAGATTGGTGGGTCTAGTGAGGCCTTTTTAAGTATGGGGGTGACTTGTGCATGTTTTAGGGAATCGAGGGAGAAATTGAAGATGTGAGTTAGAGAGTGTAGGATAGAGCCAGAGGGTGACTGTAGCATTTGCAACAGAAAAGGATCCAGGGAGCACGTGGTTAGGTGGGCGTTAAAAAAAAAGTTTAGCAACGTCATTTATAGTAGTGAGGTTGAATGTGGGAAGTAGTAATAGTCCCTGTGGATGTGGAGTGTTAAGTAGGGAGGTATCTGTGCATCAGAGATTTCCTCACAAATTGTATCAATTTTCTTTTTGAAGTGATTGGTGATTTCCTGGGCAGTGAGTGTGTTAGAGGGTGGAAGCAGTGAAGGATGAAGAAGAGAGTTGAAGGTAGAGAAGAGTTGGTGGGGACTGGATGATAAGGTGTTAATGAGAGTAATGAAATAGGTCTGCTTGGCAATATGGAGGCAGGAAAAGTATTTCCGGAGGACAGATTTATATTGGTTGAAGTCATTCTGAGACTTAGTGTTACACCACAGATGCTCAAGAGCAGGGCTATGTTTTTTGAGATTTCTGCTGTCATCTGTTTGCCAAGGTTGCAGGGGTCAGGGCCTGACTGTATATGTAGTGAGGGGGGCGAGCTTGTCTAGGGAGGATGACAGTGAACTGTTATAGACAGAAGTGGTAATATTTGGGCAGGACAGGGATGATATTTTGTCAGAGGTGGTCAGTAGCAGAGAAGAGAAGGGTTGAGGTAGCAAAGGTTTCTATGGGTAACTGTTAGGTGGTTAGAGGGAGAGGAGGTAGGAGACAGGGAAAGAGTGAAGCTAATAAGGTGGTGGTCAGAGAGCGTGAGAGGGTCGTTAGAGAGGTTGTACAGAGTGCATAGATTGGAGAATTCAAGGTCAAGGGTGTTGCCACTGGAGTGAGTAGAATACTGTATCTGTCAGGAATGGACTCGCCACTAGTAGTGGGACTCACCTGCCTTGTGGGCTGCAGTACCAGTGCTGGCCAGCGGGTGCTCTCAGCAGCCAGAATCTCACTCCTGCAGTCAAGCCATCACCTGAGACTGATTGCAGGAGGTGTATTTAAGCAGGACCAGGCCTGAAATCAGTGCCTTGGTGTATTGTTCCCATGAGCCCCTGTGCCTGAACCTGATCCTGTCGTCTGCCTGCCTTCCTGATCCCTCTGCCTGACTCCTGACATTGATAGAACTCTGCCTGCACCGACCTTGGCTATTCCTGACCACTCTTCTGCCTGCTCCTTTGCTCGATGGTTCCTGACCCGGCCTGCCTGACCACTCCACCTCACCAGCCCTGACTACTCTTGTCTGTGTGTTTGTACTTTCCGTTATCAGTTGGAGGTTTGGTTTTGTTTATATTGTGCATTTATATTTTTGTATAGCCTCTAATAAATTATATTGTTTACACCATACTTGAGCCTGCCTTTCCCTGTGTTAGCCCATACACCCCTGGTCATACCTGGAGCCCTGACAGTATCCATTGATTCAGGCCAAAAGAGGAGGCTAGATTAAAAAGTTTAGAAGTAGCAGGAGTGTTAGCTTTAAAGGGGATAATGAGGTCACAGAGAATGATTGTGGGAATTTCAGAAGAGAGGAAGAAGGGTAGTTGGGCAGAGAAATAATCAAGGAAGGTAGATACCGGTCCAGGGGCTAATAGAACACAGCCATTCTTAGAGAAACAGGAGAGAATAGATGTATACAATGTGCCTCAAAACAGGACAGTGTCAGAGAGGGAGGTGGGTGAAGTACCAGATAAGTGCTCTATGGGGCAAGGAGGATTCCTACTCCACCTCCCTTCCATTCACTGGGTCCGGGAGAGTGAGTCTATAGAAGGCCACCATGGGAAAGGAAAGCAGGGGAAGCAGTGTCAGAATCATGAAGCCAGGTTTTGGTAATGGCAAGTAGGTTAAAGGAATTTGTGATAAAGAGGTTGTGGGGGGAGATGAGTTTGTTACAGACAGACCAGGTGTTCCAGAGCGCATAGGATAAGCGGAGGCTGGCTTTGGGAAGAAGAGGAATGGAGAAGAGTTCTGTGGATTGCGGGTGCTGCCAGAGGGTGAAGGGTGATGGTAGCATTGGGCACACTTAATTGATGGAGGCCCAGGGTTTGGGGATATATCTCCAGAGGTTAGGAAAAGTAGAAGGGTGAGGGAGGTAATATGGGTGTGCAATTTATATGAGGGGACATGCCTCAGCTATTTGTGCTAGTGCTAGTGCACCAGGATAGGCAACGACCCTCAAAGCACAATGCAGGATTTTCACCTGTAGAAAACATGACAAATTTGGCAACTGAAATCAAGTTGTGAAAACATTGTGTGACACCTTTACAGTGTCTGGACACTGGCAAATGTCCCAACCTGAGACACAAAACATGATTTAGCCTGTTGCAATAATTAGAGATTAGGCAGTTAGGGTCCAGAAACATGGTATTGAACCTTTACAGTGCTGGAACACTAGAATAAGCTACAACTTTTAATTCAGGATTTACTTTTGCAACAAGCTTAAAACATTTTGGCACTTAAGGTCCAGCTGCTGAAATACAGTGTACGATGAAGGAATTACCCTGTAATAAACATTATACATGTTTTCAGATCTGTTTAAGCTGAAGACACATTGTTTGGCATCTCTACAGTGCTGGAACAGTAGGTGAGGAGGGATGACAGGAACTGGAATGGGGGTAGGTATCGTTTTTTTAAATGGTCAGATGGCAGTTAAAATGTCTGTCTGTAGCATCAGTGAGGGGTTTGTAGACATTAGTAATTCAAGGCAGGTTTTAATGAAACAGAGCTGCGCCACTCAGTCAGAAGACAGATGGATTGTTCTTCCACAATAAAACCTTCTGCTGCACTGCAAACTGTGAAAGCTCTACCTATTGATTCTTTGCTTCTGAGAGGGTCTGAATTAGCAGCGCACCCTCTGTAGTCAGCAATCATGTTGTTCAGCTGTTGCCAGTGAGTTCTGCCTGTAGCCAGTCCTGGCCATTGTGGATAAAAAAAAACTCTGAAAAACTGCACTGAGGGAGCTGGTGCCACCACTGCTCCTCCTTATAGGGATCAGAGGATCAGAGACCTGTTTAGTCTTCAGAGGGAATCCTGCCACTATCAGAAAATATTCCAAAGTTGTTCTTGCTCAGTACTTACTCAGAGTGCTGCAACTTAATCCCCCTTTGGTATAAAGAAAGTAGATCACCCATTTTATTCTTGTATCTGAGATCCAATAGAGATCTAATAGGGTGGACACCCAATAATGGTCATTCTCTGACCTGAATCCAGAGGTCCTTGCCCTCCTGGGTCTGATGTCATCGACCAAGTTCCCATGCTGTCAGAATTACTCCTGAGAAACTGGCACATGTGATGAAGGATTTGTAAATGGAGCCTGAAAACTGATTTTACCTTTTTCTGAAGAAGAGGGGTTGATTATTGAAGGAGTACAAATCATTCACTTATCAAAGTGAAAATCTTGTTGTTGCTTAACTTTTCATCCTATGTGATTGTCATGTATTCAAAGTAAACACAGGCTTACCTTATTTACTATAATTTCTTTTACAATGTGACAAGCTTCTTTTATAGTAGGGATGAAGTTTAAGTTCACTGCTACCAAGGGTTCAGGTCAATTTCTTCATGTTCAAGATGCAAGATACAGTAGAGTTTTTTTTTTTTAATTTGCCTGGAAGATTTTTTTTAATGTTAATGCGCTGCATGTCCCATAAACTTTTGCCATAAGGTTTGGAAGAGCCAATAAAAGGGATTTTGGTTAACCTAACCACTAGCGTGGAGAAAGCATTGGAAAAGTTAACAAAATACATAGGAAACGATTAGGGTCAATCAGGAAACTAATGATTCTGATTGCTAGTTGTTTGTGCAATCAACCCCTTGTCTACATTTTTTTGTTCTTATTAGTGGAGGCCTTTTTCTCTTTCATTTTTTTTTAGATGCTGTCTCACCCATATGAGGCATTTTCCCACTTTTTTTTTGCTTCACAGCTTGCATTAAAAAAAATACCTTTTGTTTAAGGAGCTGGTGTTCTGTGGTTTTTGTTTATTTTGAGACATGTTCATTTTTGTTTTATGTCGGCAGGGCCTTCATTTTAGGTTTAACTGCTTATATTTTTGCATATTGTTGGATTTTTTTACCGGAATGGCATTCTGGGGTTTCTATTTTTATTTGTGTTTTATTTGTTTTGTCTTTATGTTAATAAGATCTTCTTTACGTTTTCAGTGCTCAAAATGGAGCTATCAATAGGTGTAGACAGACTATGATGGCAGCGAGATACTTAAACTGAGTGTTCTTGCTCCAACCCATATGGAAGAAAAATACATTTTAAATATATTTTAAAGTATTCTTCCCAAATATATTGACATATATTTGAAATACTACAATTTTGGCCATATTCAATATATTTCAAAATATATTTCAATAACTATACATATACTGTATGTTGAAATGCGTTTTTATTACAAAATATATGAAACATATTTTTAAAAATACATTTCAAATATACTGTATGTCTTTAAAAATACAAATCTACATTTTTGGAATGCATTTACAAATATATGTAAAAATATATGTTAAAATTACATTTTATATCTTAAAAAAAATCTGAAGAATATATTTAAAAGATAAATATTTTTAAACATATTTTTCATATATTTTGTAATATATAAAAAACACATTTCAACAAGCAGTATATTTTTTTTACATATAAAAAAGTCATTTTAACAAATATTTTTACATACAGTATATTTGAAAATGTATTTCTAAAAATATTTTTCATATATTTTGTAATTAAAACGCATTTCAACATACAGTGTATACAGTATGTGCATATATATATATATATATATATATATATATATATATATATATATATAAATTTATTGAAATATATTTTGTAATATATTGAATATGGGTAAAATTGTAGTATTTCAAATATATGTCAGTATATTTGGGAAGAATATTTTTAAAATATATTTCAAATATATTTTTCTTCTATGTGGGAATGCCCAGCAATGTGAGCAGAGGAATCACTCACCACCTCTGTAGTCACTGGACAAACACCTGCTTTTCCATGTGGCTCAGTAAAGTAGTACCACACCTATCAGAGAGCTGACTCTAAAGACAGACCCAGAGCAAGGGAAAGGGGAAATGTGGAAGATCCCCACACAGTCTTCCAAGGGTGAAATCCGGCAGCACAGTGAGGAGAGGAGTCTGCTCCTTTTCCTCATTGCAGAAATCAGACACTGGAGGAGAAGACGGGTAACAGATAGACCTCAGCAGCTATTTCGTGTGTTCCTCAATCTATCCAATCTGTGCAAGGGCCTAGAAAATGCCTTACCGTGTCATTGAAATATGAAGTATCCTCACAGTGATATTACATCTAGAATTTAAAATGTTGATTTTACTCTTTTCACACACATAATATGTACATCACTTTCCTCCAAACCCTTATGATTGCTTAATCTGTTAGCTTCCCATACCCAATCCCCTGACTGGGCCCTTTTGTTATAGAGTGAACACCTTGACCACAGAGTGAAATGTTTGGCCCACCCTATTAAGTCACTGTCCTGTCTCCTTTCCCTAATGTTTCTCTCCCTGTATTTTATAAATGTCTGTATTGGGTCTTGTACTGCTATAGTATTTTTAATTGTCTTGTTTATTATATTCCATTTTAATAAAATGCATATTTTCTTCCAAAAAGTGCTATGTCTTAAAAAGAGAAAATACTTTGTATTCTGGACACACATTTCTAGCTGTCTGTATTACCTAGGCACACTTCACCCAAATTCCTCACCTGCTATTTTGCTAACTCCCCTCAGCAAAGAGCATGTGGGATGGACATATGGTTTCATAATTCCATTCCCTGGAGGAGCAAAATGGAAGGTGAACTTTAGTACACTGCAGAAAAGATGTCTTGTCCTCAAAGGGAAAATAAGTTGAATGAAAGTGACCAAAACACATACATATATGTTGTCACAATAAAAGCCAAACTGGTTTCTTAACCTCCACGCTTAGCCCTGGTTCACACTTGTGCAGGCCGAGTGGCTAATTTTTTCTCGGGCATGGCAGCCCATTCATTTGAATGGTCTCCCATGCCTGCATTTTCTGGAAAAAAAATGTGCTTACTCCAAATGAAAAATGGGGCCACAGGGAAAACGCTTGTTCTTTTTGACCATGCGATTTCCATGTGGTTTCCTCACCCACAAATGCACTGTGTGCTGAGATGCATAGGGGTGTAATTCAGAATGAATGGCAGCCCTGCATGTCTCATAAGAGCAGCGTGATTTGGCTGCAGGTGGTTGCGACCAGCCCGCACAGTGTGAACCAGGGCTTACTGAGCTAGAGAGATTTCAGGATGCCCTTATCATATTGGTTGGGGATTAACACATTTTTAAACCCCCTTTTAGACACCTTTACCAGACACACCTCAGTAGTGGAGATGATATGAGCAGACCTGGGTTTGTTTCTTTTCAAACATTAATCCAAACCCACCTGAAGTTAATGAATCTTGCAAATCAAAGTAATAGGCAAGGATTGTCAATCAAATGGAATGTAAGACTAGTGATTGTAGAAAAGCTTTAAGTGAAACATTAAAAATGCCCAATTCCTTGAAACAACATGTTTGGGGATGCCCCAAACCTGTTTGTGAAGTCGAACACCTGTATGATGTATACAATATGCTATATCAAAAGTAACTTTTAGAAAAAAAAAAGATTAAAATTACCAGTAAAAGGCAATTCATTTTTTTTAAATAAAATGAGGCCCCCAAAAAATACATACCTTCAGAAGGTCTGCATCTAGGGCCAATCATCTGCAGTTAATCACTGCATGATCAATTACATGTGAATGGCTACAAATATCTGCAGGCACTGTCAGGTACTTACAGAGCGCCATCAATGTATGCAGCGTTTTACATATTTATTACACATTCACATCAGTCCTTGTCCTTAAGGAGCGTACAATCTAAGGTCCATAACTCACATTCATAAACATACTAGGGCCAATTTAGACAGGAGCCAATTAACATGCCAGCATGTCTTTGGAGTGTAGGAGGAAACCAGAGTACCCCAAGGAACACAGGCACAGGGAGAATATGCAAAATCTAAGCAGATAGTGCCATGGTTAAGATTCAGACTGACAACCCTAGTGCTGCAGAAATGCTAGCCACTTAGCCACTGTGCACATTAAAGGTTTTGCAGGAGACCCAGCTGAATCTCCCATGAGAAATCGCTGGACCCTTGGTTCTCCCCCTTAAAAAAATGAATTAATAGATCAAAAGTATTATATGTATTGTTGACGTTATTTTATATGACCACTAAGCCATTTTAAGTGTAGTTTATATTTTGTATGTTCTATCACACAATGTCATATTCTTATTGTTTGATCCAGTACCTCTGTTCTGGTTCATGCTATGAGACTACTCTGTATTTTAATTTATCTTGCTCTCATTGCTTTTTGTACACTGCAACTCTTTGTTAAATAAAGGAATCACAAAAGTATTATGTGGGTGGACACAAACAGGATATATGGTATATTATCCTCAGCTTTGTGTCACCAACAGACTAAAATATATGATTCTCATCCCAGTACTCTTCTGCAGACATATTGAAAACCTCTGCTCACCATTATCAATTCCTTTGAAATATCAGACCTTTGGAATCCTATACCACATCAAGATTACATTACCAAATATGTGGTGGAATGTGACCTTGCATAGATCCCCTCTGGAGGCTATGGGAACTGATATGACCGTAGAAACTTTCCGGAGGTGATCTGTAGCATTTCCAGTGGTAAATCTCAAGATTCAGATGGCTACATGGTCAAATATTACAAACTTTTATGCTCCCATTTTCCAAAACTCAAAAACAATCACCACTAGCTCCACCTTTCTTCCAGACTCCAAACTAGCGCACCCATGATTAGCCCCAATGAAAGGGATACTATGCCAAATGTATAGGCCAATCTCTTAGATTAGGGTGAACATAAATATATATGCATTTTGTTGCTATGCTTTAAACCACTTCTTCCTTTATGGATCTATCCAGAACAGGTGGGCTTTGTTGATTGGAGACAAGCCAGAGAAAATGCTCTGTGAATGACTTTACTAGTGCATTATGCTCATTTGCATAAAATACTCCTGCTCCTTTTGTCTACTGATAATGAAATGCATTTGACAGTGTAGATTGATCTTTATGCTTCATGGGTCCAGGCCCTAACATGCTGGCCAGGATCATGGGTGTACTATATATGAACAATAGCTAAAGTCAGAGTAAATGGTATTACTTTACCTCCCACTGATCTTTGTAAAGGCACCAGGCAGGATTGGCTATTGTTCACTATGCACTTCGGAATCTCACTAGAACCTTCGCTGGGCACCCTACACCATAATAATTATATATGGGTATATACATCTGACAAACCGATAAAAAAATGGCTGATTTTGAGGATGCTGCTCTAATATATATACAGGTAAAAGTCGAAAAATTAGAATATTGTGCAAAAGTTCATTTACTTCAGTAATGCAACTTAAAAGGTGAAACTAATATATGAGATAGACTCATTACATGCAAAGCAAGATAGTTCAAGCCGTGATTTGTTATAATTGTGATGATTATGGCTTACAGCTCATGAAAACCCCATATCCACAATCTCAGAAAATTAGAATATTACATGCAATCAATAAAACAAGGATTTTACATAGAACAATATCGGACCTCTGAAAAGTATAAGCATGCATATGTACTCAGTACTTGGTTTGGGCCCCTTTTGCAGCAATTACTGCTTCAATGCGATGTGGCATTAATGCTATCAGCCTGTGGCACTGCTGTGGTTATGGAAGACCAGGATGCTTCAATAGCGGCCTTCAGCTCTTCTGCATTGTTCGGTCTCATGTCTCTCATCTTTCTCTTGGCAATGCCCCATATATTCTCTATGGGGTTCAGGTCAGGTGAATTTGCTGGCCAATCAAACACAGTAATCCCACGGCCATTGAACCAGGTTTTGGGGCTTTTGGCAGTGTGGGCAGGTGCCAAGTCCTGCTGGAAAATGAAGTCCGCATCCCCATAAAGCTCGTCTGTGGAAGGAAGCATGAAGTGCTCCAAAATCTCCTGGTAGATGGCTGCGTTGACCCTGGACTTAATGAAGCACAGTGGACTAACACCAACAGATGACATGGCTCCCCAAATCAACACAGACTGTGAAAACTACACACTAGACTTCAAGCATCTTGCAGTGTGTGCCTCTCCATTCTTCCTCCATACTCTGGGTCCTTGGTTTCCAAATGAGATGCAAAAGTTGCTCTCATCAGAAAAGAGGACTTTGGACCACTGAGCAACAGACTAGGTCAGTTTTGTTTTAGCCCAGGTAAGATGCTTCTGATATTGTTTGTTGTTCAGGAGCGGCTTGGCAAGAGGAATACGACATTTGAAGCCCATGTCCAGGATCTGTCTGTGTGTGGTGGCTCTTGATGCACTGACTCTAGCCTCATTCCACTCCTTGTGAAAGCCCCCAACACTTTTGAATGGCATTTTCCTGACAATCCTCTCCAGGCTGCAGTCATCCCTGCTGATTGTGCACCTTGTTTCTTCCACACTTTTTCCTTCCACATAACTTTCTATTAATGTGCTTTGATACAGCACTTTGGGAACATCCAACTTCTTTTGCAATTACCTTTTGAGGCTTTCCCTCCTTATGGAGGGTGTCAATGATAGTTTTCTGCACAACTGTCAGGTCAGCAGTCTTTCCCATGATTGTGATTCCTACTGAACCAGACTGAGAGACCATTTAAAGGCTCAGGAACCCTTTGCAGGTGTTATGGCTTAATTAGCTGATTAGAGTGGGACACTTTGAGCCTAGAATATTGCACCTTTTCACAATATTCTAATTTTCTGAGATTGTGGATTTGAGGTTTTCATGAGCTGTAAGCCATAATCATCACAATTATGACAAATCACGGCTTGAACTATCTTGCTTTGCATGTAATGAGTCTATCTCATATATTAGTTTCCCCTTTTAAGATGCATTACTGAAATAAATGAACTTTTGCACGATATTCTAATTTTGTGAGTTTCACCTGTGTGTGTATGTGTGTGTGTATGTGTGTGTGTATATATATATATATATATATATATATATATATATATATATATACACTGTATATATACACACACACACCTCCAAATACTCTTGTAAGAATCTCAAAGACATAGTCAAATATAACATTTAAAAAGGGCCTCTTGTCTATAAACACAATTCCCATTTTTCTTGAAGGAAAAAGGCTAATAACCTAGCAACTCCCTATTCTCATCTTTAGAAACATATTTTTCAATGATTGCACAGATAAGACAACCCTAAATTCAAGTCATCTTAACATCAAAATCATAACAATGAATGAATTACCCCATATCTTCTTTTATGAACCATATACTGGCATCACTTCCATCTAGTTTTTTATGATTCCTACACTTGAAATTCATGATTTTCTCTTGTCTCACAACACTGAATTTAATTTCAAATACTAACCAGGACCATGTCTAATGGATACATGAGCTTCTCACATGTAGAGATGTGGTTCATGTGCACTCCTGCACAGAATTTGCTTGAACTTTTTTGTTTGCTGTTCGACTGCTTACATGGACTTTTACAGTATTGTTCATTAAAGCACACGATAAAACCATTTTGCTTGCAATGTTGCAGTGTACTTCCCATCTACAGACTAAAAACTTTCCTTAGGATTAATCTCTCTCTCTTTCTTTCTCTCCCCCCCCTCCTTCTCAAGATAATAGTTTTACAACAGTGCTAGACATATGACGTATGAAATGTGACTTTATTCTATTTGCTAGCTTTTAATAACACCCCAAACCACACTTTTTCTTGTCTGTAATAATACATTTTGTTAGAAAAGACGTTTTAAACACAGAGATTATTTCCTGTGAATCTGTTCCTGCATATGCAATGTTAATGTTTATTTGCAGTGTCTGAAAAAAACAACTGCAGCAAAACATTTTCATTTAGTGGCAGTATTTCTACCATTACTACTGTAAATGACAATTTACAATTGTGAGGCACAAACATCTTTTGTTGCTAGAATGCAGACCTTCATTCTCCCTTTAAAGGAGAACTCAACACAAAAAAGCATGTAGCCCTCTAAAATAATCACCAGATACTCACATGAACATGCAGGCTGGCTGGAAAGAAAATAGGAGGCAGCAAGTGTGCACCTGTCCTCAACATGGGGAGGGATCACTACAAATAGTAGAGGTAGGAAGTTGGTATAGACCTAGCTATAAAAACCAACAGAGATATCATCCCCAACTCATAAATATCTAATTCACAGATAAAACAATGGGGACTTTAACTATATCTCCAAAGGTAATTCACAGATACCATATTATAAAATATTATTTTTCATTAAAAAAATCCTTTATAAAAGTTAAACTAAAATCAGTATAAAAAACATCAATTGAAGAATGAGATTCATAAACAATACCTTAGAGAACAGTGCAGAGTAAACATAAAAATGAGAACCAAAGTCTACATTTTTGTGGTTAGACATTAGCTTCTTTAGGTCTTTTTCTGGTCTCACACATGTATTGTTTCAGCCTTGTAAGGTCCGCCTCACAAATATACATCCAAAGAACAAAGGCAGGAGCAAAGGGGCAGGCCTGTCAAAAATAAGCCCACTAGGCCGGCCCCTGGGGGGGCTGTAGCTCACAAGGTTTAGAAACACCAGAAAGGAGGCAATACTGCAATGTTGTATGTGGAAGTCCAAATTTAACCAAATAAGTTGTCTAATATACTAGGGATGCCAATAAACAGTGGCTTCACACATGGTGGTTCTAAACTATAACACTTTGCCCTGGATACAAGGGGACATGTCTATTGGAGGATTACGTTTGAGCTCAAATTATCCACGCTGAGGAAGTAGGTCATGAAAACTCTTTGCCCTTCCACAAGGTGGATTTCATTTCACACTTGTTGCTGACAAAGTCAAAGTTGTTCTTTGTGTGCAGCATGTCATTGCATACTTGCGCAGTACAGTTGTGTACACCAAAGCAACACTTGTTTCCCCCATCTGTGACAGCTATCATTATATTTATTGAATCCCTTTATTAAAAATCAAGCTCTTCCAGACCTAAAGTGAGAAGCAAAGGTTTTGCACACTAAGGTTGTAGGCTTGTATGTTTTTTGTACAGTATTTTTCATTTAAATATTACATTTTGTTTCATTTAACTTTTTCTATTTGTTTTTCCTTGTAAGACCAATCCTGCTGTGTTACATCAAACACAGGCAGGGATGGAAATGCAACATTAAAGTTCTGCGTAAATTGACAGCGCTATATAAGTACCTGAAATAAAATAAATAAACATTGGCTCTACTTTAAAAAAGTTTTATCTTACAAGATAAGACTGCCAGTTCAGTTTAGTTCAGTGATGGTGACATCAAGGAGTTCTCTTGGCATTATCTGCACATGATTCTCTAAAACAGCTATTCAGTTGGCCTCAACTGCATCCCTGGGCTCTTCTAAAAATGTAGACGTTTGGTATTGATAACATAGTGGCAAAGGTGGACACTGATGTTTCAAAAAAAGTTGGACGTTTCATTCATGGAACCCAGAAAAAGAAAACCGGAAATAATAATTAACAGTTACAGAGTTTTTAGGTAGTTCAATGAAGATATAACTACTATAGCTAAATCATTGTAATTTTAATAAATACAGACATAAAAAATATACATCCAGTGTTGGACTGAAAAGAAAAAAATCACAAAAAACAGCTAGAAATATTCTCCAGTCATTGCACAGTATGTAAGCAGTTTTAGTAGACCTTAATTTCAAAGGAACATACAAGGCAGATTTTATCAAATAATTAAAATATACTGTATTAGTTCACAAATAGTATCCAAAATTATTTTGAAATCAATAATCAGAATGTAAGCATCTTTGCACTAGGCTGCAATGCAAGGAAGGAGACAGGTTGTATCATAAAATAAAATAAAAATTGAAGTATATTATTTTTAGGACAATACCTGAGACTTGATGAACACTATGTAAGGTGCTTTAGTGGACTGCAGTTTAGGAGAGAAATGCCAGGCAGGTTTTATCATGAAATAAAAATGATAGTGTATTATTTTAGCGACAATAGCCAGAAATATTGTACATACTCAATGTACACTATGTAAGCAGCTTTACTAGCTCCATATTTTAGGAGAGACCAAGCATGTTTTACTATGAAATAAAAATAAATAAATAAAAATTAGAGTTTATTATTTCACAAACAACAGTCAAAATTATGGTGCAAACATGCCCACTATGTATGACAGTATGTAAGCAGTTTTAGTAGACCTTAATTTCAAAGGAACAAACAAGGCAGATTTTATCAAATAATTAAAATATAGTGTATTAGTTCACAAATAGTATCCAAAATTATTGTGAAGTCAATAATCAGAATGTAAGCAACATTGCATTAGCCTGCAATTTAGGAGGGAAGGTCCAGACAAGTTTTTATCATGAAATAAAACTGTAGTGTATTATTTCAGAAGCATTAGCCAGAAAAATTGTACAGACTCAATACACAATATGTATGCAGTTTTACTAGGCAAAAATGTAAGAATGAGTGACCAGGTAAGTTATACTGTGAAATAAAAATAAAGAAATACAAATTAAAGTGTATTATTTCATAAACAATAGCCAAAATTATGGTGCAGTCAAAGATCAGACAGGTTTTATCCTGAAGTAAAGATTTTAGTGTATTATTTCAGAGACAACAGCCAGAAATATTGACTTGTTACACATTATGGATGCAGTTTCACCTGGTTAAACTTTCAGAGGGAGAAACCAAGCAGGTTTTATTGTAATATAAAAATTAGAGGGCATTACTTCAGAGACAACAGTTAGAAATATTTTAAGGTAGCAGGATAGTACAGCATTAGCAGCATGATTAGTCCATAATGTAAGAAGAAGATAAGGCAGTTTTTATCTTGAAATAAACATTAGCGTAATAAAATAAACATTTAAGGGAGTCAAAAGACACAAGAGCATGATGAACATCAAGAGCATGAAGGTTTAGATCCTGAACCTGACAGTAATCCCTTCCTTCCAAGACAGTCCCTGCATCTCTTAGCACATGGTTCAGATTTGTGAAGAAAGCTCTAGGGGAATTCTCCTGTCAATCTGGGAGCAAGAACATTCTCCTCAGGTTACTAAGAATTTTCCTCTGGTCCAGGTTCTTCCCATTGTATCAGATATTGTAATCTGTCCCCAAAGGTCCATAAATCAAGAATTCTTTTAATTACAAATTCTTCATTGCCCTGTACCTCAGCAGGTGGAGGGCGTGGAAGAATTCTCCCAGAAAAGGGATTTTAATGCTAGTCATTAAAGAAGGTTGATACCTGTCCAGGGGGCCAGTAGATCACAGCAATTCCTATATAAATGGGAGAAAATAGACAAATGCAATATGCATCAAAAGAGGAGAGCATCAGAGAGGGAGGTTGGTAAAGTATCTGATAGGTGCAGTGTGGGGCTAGAAGGATTCCCACTCCACCTTTCTTCTGTCCAATCAAAGAGGACATAATTGAAGTAATAATGAAATTCTTTGTTCAACATTGTTTAATGATGTACAGCTGACAAATGGCTGTTGGATAGATTTTTGACCTTTTAAATTCAGAGCTGGAGACCTATCTGCTTCCCTTGCATCTGATTAATCATTCTTATGCTTTGGTTGAAATAGGCTTGTGGGCTGGAGTGCTCACTAAGTTTGCTGCAAATTCTTTACTGGATGAGGTATTAGATAATTGTATTGTTGTATACCTATTTTGCTGTTTTGAACTGACATACATCTTGAACTGACTAAAAAATATACAAAAGGAGACAATTTTAAAGGTCATAAGTCTTTTAGAAGCAGGTCTAGATGCCTTAAACTTTAACTGATTTATTTTTTTGTATTAATGTTCATATTATGGCACCAAGAAATTTATACTTTTCCATCTAAAACTTTATATATATGATAATGATATTTCTAGCTTGTTAAATATGTTTTTCAAGGTGCATCCAAAACAGGAACATTTTTATAAGACAGGAATATTTTAGTTTTCTGCTAACATTCCTGCATTCTAACTGCAGTAGCATTGAATTTTCACACTTGATGTTTATATCATTATTAAATAATTCTTAAAAGGTTTTCTAGTAGCACAGTTTTACAGCCACATATTAACTCTAGCAGAAACAAAGAATATTTACCATAAGGAAAACCATCAACCAGGTAATTGGTATACATATAAATTCCACCTTGGTTTAGATTTATCCACCATATTATTTAAGATCCTTAAAGGAGAAGTACAGCCAAAACTCGTTTGGCTGTACTTCTCCTGTGGATCACAGAAGTGCAGTTTGTTCTGCACACTTAATGACCCGTTTTCAGCTGACATTGAGCTAAAGCTATCTGTCAGCTGACAGCAGAGAGCCGGCCCAGGCTTGGGAAAGATCATGACCATATGGTTCGGATGCACCCAGGAGCCTGGACTGGTACTTGGCTCAGCCTCTCAGCAAGCTGCCGAGAGCCTGAGAAAGCTGCTCCAGCCGCTTCCACAGTCCAGTGGTCCAGTGAGCATTGGGAATGGCAGAGCAGAGAGCGGTGACTGACAGTCACCTCTCTCTGCTCAGAGCATCAGTGTCTGATCATTCCATTCTCACCCTTAGATCCAGCGGGGGATAGATGCAGCATTGAATCAAATGCTGCATCCATCTAGGTAAGTATGATTTAAAAAAAAATATTCCATAATTCTCTTTCAACGTTATTAATTCTTTAAATATGACATTGCTATATCATATTAGGTGTGGATTAGTGACTAACCCAATAGCCAATGTCTTCCAGTAACTGGTGTAAGTTATGGTTTTACAATCAGATGGCGGACAGGCAGTTGGAGGACATACATACTTTTCGGTGAAGCTTAAATGTTTTTCTCTGTTTCTTTGACTCCCATATTTTATTAATGATGATGAAAAAAGAGCTATTATGATCAACTCTGAAGATGTTCCACAAAAGTCTACTCCACAATCCATTTTACAGGTATCACTATTCACTGAACAGCCAGATAAAAGTGAAATAATACAAAATCAAGAAAATTACTTAGAACCCCTAAACATTACACCCACTACATTGGTGGGTGTTGCAATTTTTTAAGTCATGTAGTATTTTAGCAGCAGTTTTTCAAACGGGCAATTTTGGGGGAAAAATACACTTTAATGAATTTTAATTCACAAAAACCCAATACATTACGCAATTGTTTGGTAAAATAAAATGATTATGTTAACAAACATTTCACACTTTAAAAGTGCGCATGTTGTTGAATGGTGACAAACTATGTACACTATATTATCTACAGATGACGCTTTAAAACCCTTTACAGGTTACCATTTTACATTTACACAGGAGGTCTGGTGCCAGAATTATTGCTGTTGATCTGAAATTTGCAGCAATATTTCACAGGTGTGTTGTTATCACTGTTTACATACTTACATGAGTCTGACACATTCATTCTCCTTTGCAAATGAGCATAGAGGACAGCTGAAATTTGAATTTTTTATTTTTTTTTGTATTTTTACACTGTACCTTTAATTTTTGTAATCAAGTTTATTGCTATCAAAAGGAAAAACAACATTCCTTGTGAAAGCATGGGCAGTGACAGGTAATCTTTAGAGAGATCTCTCCTCTGCCATTAAGAACATTGAATCAAACCAAAATTGATATGATCTGATGGTTTTTTCAAACCAGTAATGGTTGGTTTACAACTGGCGAAAAAGTAAGTGACAAAATACTCGTCACTTCCAGTTTCATAGACCATAGAGATGTTCTGGGCTATTTTGGTCCCCGATCAGCTCTATGGTCAACCAGCAGTACTTCCTCCCACCACTTGTAATAGCAATCCAGCAGCTATTTAGCTGATAGGATTGCTTTTTCAAAACAAAGCATCGCCGGCTGAAAAAATCCAATACCTGGTATAATCACTGAGAATGCCCTGATATACCAGTATGTCGCAGGGCACCAAGTGATTAAAGAACATTTGACCAATTAAGAAAATAGTCTAATACTATAGGCCAAAAACACTCAACTAGAAGGGGTACTAATATGAGGGAGACCTCTGCATTGTGTACAAAGTGTATGGAGATTCCTTTGTGAATGGCTAAATGAATGGCTTTCCACCTTCTAGCAGCAGTGTGAAGTGAAACATTCAGTAGCGGTAAAATGTACGCAGCTTCCCACTTAGGGCTCCTGGTTTTAAAAGAGCTGGAACTCAATGGCCTCCTAAAAACCATTGACCATTATCTGGGAGTTTCCTTAGTACTGAGGGGATTCCAGATTTTGATAAGTCCCTCCCACTGCCCCTCACATCTTTTTTGGGAGACAGTGTGTAGGGATAAAGCCCTTGTCTCCTCAATGAGGGGACATGTGCCATACAACGAGTGGAAACCTAGCCAACCTCCTTGCAAGATACCTTCCGAATTGACAGGCAGATGGCCTGATATAGTACAGAATGCCCTCCCATTTCCTGACCATCCAAACTACATGACTGGACAAGGATCTAAATAGACTTTATGTAATGCCTACATTAGACACAAATAGATAGAATGTAGCTTATCAGACCCAACAATAAAACTGTGTGTGCAATTAGCAACACTGTAACATTAACTAGCACAAATCACTGGTAACAATGTAGGTGAATGCTGTGCTCTATAGTCCCACAGAGTATATAGCTTGTATGAAGCAGCTCACAGCTGTGCAGAAGTGAACAGAGCTGAATGCTGGAGTATTGTGAGGAGAGTGTTAGATCTCTGCCAGGGGCTCGGCAGCTCAAACACTTCGGTGGATCGCAATATGACGGTTAATCCTGCCAAAAGGAAAAACAAAAAAGTACCTCTCCTACCCTATTAACATCACCCACAGTCTATTTCTAAAATCCTGCAATTGGTGGACGCCAGTCTTTTGTCAGATTCCTAAACACTTAATCACTCAAAGCAATAAAATCTCCTCTCGTTTCATCCAAACATTAAACCCATAATAAACGTTATTATCTTATATCACTAAAATCAATTAGGACTCCATCTCATATAATCAAAACCTTAAAGTGATAGTAAAGACTAACTTTTTTTGTCTTAAAATTAAAAGAGGTTAAACTTAGCTGCTCTGTGCTGTCTGGTGCTACAAACTCTAGACTGTATTAGCTATGGAACAAGAATAAAGAATTATAACTTTTTTTTATACCGTGTCAGTGCTGGACTTTTACTTATGCTATGGCCTTCTTCCTGTGAGTATCCCTTCAGTAAGCTGGGTGCTAAGGGGGCACCTGTGCATGCCAGCTCCCAAGCCAGGTTGTGTGAGTCCACAGACAAACACAGCCCTGCTTGGCCATGGCCCTTGCTCCTTCTTCACGGGATTTGACTGGAAGCAGCAGGAGTCTATGGCTTAGGGTCTCCTATAAAAAGAAGGAAGAGAGAGCAGCGGTGCCGCATTAGGGACAGCACTAGATCAATGAAAGGAGCCAGGTAAGCGGTTAGGGATGAGAAGGTCAGAAAAAGTAATCAGACATATTTTACCTTAATGCAGGGGATGCATTAAGGTCAAAAGCTTTTTGACTTTAGAACAACTTTAAATCCATAATAAACTTTAATAACATAAAAAAACAAAAATATGTATTAAAATATATACAAAGGGAAAACATAGGACGTATTCAAATGTGAAAAGTTTGATGTCTATGTTTAATCCAACTAGAGAATTTAGCTAAAAGATCCATTTGGATTCACATCTAGACATCTTTTTAAATAAAATTACCACCTCTACAATCAGGTTTTACTGATTATTTACCCAAAGCTAGTTTCCCATTAAACTCCTTTTATGGAACTCTTTATAGTGTCTGGGGAGAAGCTGTTTATCATTATCACGCAAAATCTTACAAAAAAGTTTCTGAGCTCTCAATTCTCATTTGTTCACCCCAAATATACACTGCTCAAAACAATTATAGGAACACTTTTTAATCAGAGTATAGCATCAAGTCAAACTAACTCCTGGGATATTGATCTGGTCAGTTAAATAGCAGAGGGGGTTGTTAATCAGTTTCAGCTGCTTTGGTGTTAATGAAATTAACAACAGGTTCACTAGATGGACAACAATGAGATGACCCCCAAAACAGGAATGGTTTTACAGGTGGAGGCCACTGACATTTTTTTCCCTATTCACCTTTTCTGTTTTTCACTAGTTTTTACATTTGGCTGGGGTCAGTGTCACTACTGGTAGCATGAGGCTATGCCTGGACCCTACAGAGGTTGCACAGGCAGTCCAACGTCTTCAGGGTGGCGCATCAATACGTGCCATTGCCAGGTTTGCTGTGTCTCACAGCACAGTCTCAAGAGCATAGAGGAGACAGAAAGTTACTCTAGGAGAGCTCGACAGGACTGTAGAAGGTACTTAACCCATCAGCAGGACCAGTATCTGCTCCTTTGTGCAAGGAGGAACTGGATGAGCACTGCCAGAGCCCTAAAAAAATTACCTCCAGCAGGCCACTGGACCAAACAATTAAAAACAGACTTCATGAGGGTGACCTGAGGGACCGACATCCTCTACTGGGCTCTGTGATCACTGTTGGACACCATAGAGCTCGACTGGCATTTGGATGTTGCTGGAGGATGAAGGCATTGATACCATTGAATGGCCCCCACACTCACCTAAATCCAATAGAACACCTCTGGGATATCATGTTTCAGCCCATCTGACTCCACCAGGTTGCACCTCAGACTCTCCAGAAGCTCAGTGATGCCCTGGTCCAGATCTGGGAGGAAATGCCCCAGGACACCATCTGTTGTCTCATTAGGAGCATGCATGCAATCACGTGGGGGCCATACAAACTACTGAGTACCATTTTGAGTTGCTGCAATGAAATTTCAGCAAAATGGACTAGCCTGCTGCATCATTTTTTCACCTTGATTTTTGGGGTGTCTTTGAATTCAGTCCTCTGCAGGTTGATCATTTTCCTTTCCATCAAAAGATGAGGCATCCTTATGTTCCTAGCACATTACCCAGTCCATATCAATATACAGTAGATATCCAGCATGATATATTTTTCCTCACTGAGATCTGATGTGTTTTCAAAGTGTTCCTTTAATTTTTCTGAGCAGTGTATATATATATATATATATATATATATATATATATATATATGGATGTACTGTATGTATTGGATAAGCAAATTAACAATGGTTAACCCAGTTTGTTGTATACTACATGATTTATATATGTGGCTATTAGTATATTGAAAAAACAACAATTAAAAATTGCTTTCAGGAACACTTGAGATCAACTGAAACAGGTATTGGGTGCCTCAAGATTCGAGATTCCTAAAACTAACTATAATAGTAATTTAACAGATGTCATGGTCAGAGGTTTTAGAACAATGGATGTGAAGCAGCAGGGAGGAGATCATGGAAAAATATTATTACAGGAGGAGGCAAAATTGATATCTCACACGGGAGTGACAGATCCCTTGGGACTTAAGGATCAGAATAAATTGAATGTATTCCTGTGATTGCTAGTAACCCCTTGACATGAAATGATTTTTTTTTCTGTTATTGAAATGGAAATATACAGTATATACAGTTATAAGTAGCCTGAGTAAAAAGATGTTCCCTATCTGGGGAAACTAATTAGGATTGATCTGTCATTGGCCAAAAGTCTTTAAATGCTTTTAAACCTCGATGATTGTCAACAATGAAGAGAATTGTAAGCTGAGAGCACACTAAATATCTCTACGTGGAAAGACTTTGTTGATCAGACTGGAACAGGTGAGCAGCAAGAGCTACTACCATGTAGGCTATGAAAACAGTAGTATCTCCTTCGGCTTCGCTCCACAGGAGTGAAGCTAACAGCACCCAGCAAATTTGGGAGGCCATCTGATTGGTTACAAGCCATCTTAGTGTCCCTCCACTATGACTGACATGTGAAAGAAAGATGTTTGAGGCACAAAGTCAACAATGGCATCAGTTGCCTATTTAAACTTTCTGGAGGGGCGCATGCGCGGCCGGCTCGGAGATGGTCGCACTGTAGCTGCAGCTCCGTCCATCCGCCAGCACTAACGCGGCACACTACGGCCCCAGAGAAAACCAACACAATACAGCAGACCACGGAGGGTGCCCGCAGCCCACTAGACATGCCCCGCAGGAAAAAAAGCCCGGGGCAACCAGGGAAATTGACGAATTTCTTCCCGGGCCGTTCAGCCGGGAATCCATGATGGCGGCCGCCACGAGGATACACAGGGAGACGGCAGAAGCCAAGAGGGGGACTACAACTCCCAGCCTGTGGATCCCAGGCTGAGGCACCAACTATATCCAGGGGACCCGGGTGAGTTGTCTCCCCCATTGTCACTCACGTCCTGCAGCCCTGTAAAATCAAAGCCTCGGCTTGACAGAGACCCTGAAGATGCATGCCAGGCCCTAAACTTTACGCCCCAGCCACCACTTTCCAACATGCCTGACTTAGACGCATTCCCAGTTTCTGACCAACCGCTAACTGAAATTTGTATGAAGAATATGCTGACATTACTGCGCCAAACTTTGCATAATGATATTTCCGCGCCATTGGCCCAAATCACTACTCTGGTGCAAAGACAGGAACGCAGGATCCCCCATATTGAAACCAACATAGCGGATATAGTAGAAGCGCACAATGATTTGATTGATGCCCATGCGGAACACGCGTTAGATATCGAACAAATCAATCTCAAATTGGCCGATATGGAAGATCGCTCACGCCGTAATAACATCAAAATTAGAGGAATTCCTGAAACGGTATCTAACGAGGCATTACTTCCATATTTGCATCATTTCTTTAAGCTACTAATCCCCACACTCACTGAAGTAGAGGCTATAACCGATCGAGCACATCGTCTACCTAAGCCTTCTTTCTTGTCCGCAACCATTCCTAGAGACGTGCTCGTCCGCATACACTTCTACCATATTAAGGAGAGAATTATGATGGCGGCCAGGAACCCTCCTCCAATACCATCCTCACACGCGACTTTGCGCCTTTATGCGGATTTATCCAAAGCCACACTTGCCAACAGGAAAAAAATGATACCAATCACGAAAGCGCTTAGAAATCACAATATGGCCTATCAATGGGGATTCCCCACTAAGCTAATAGTGCGCCATCAAGGCAGAATCTATAATATTAAAAACCTAGAGGCCGGTCTGGACTTCCTTAAGGCCTGGAGCATTTTACCGGCAGACCCACAGAAAAACAACCCTGGTTCCGTTCAAACCATGGAAGCAACCTGAAGGGCTGAGCGGCACTAGCCGTGGATATATTTCCTTTCCTCTTTCCCTGGAGGCGTTCTCTGAATTCTCATACTTCTGGCGATCGGCCTGAACAAAATGATCTGTAATTTCACAGTTATGTATAGATAAACTCTTTTGGGGGTCATATCCTGTTTGATTCCCCCACCTTTGTTGTAGCAAACCTAGCTACACCGTTTGCTTGCTTTATGCGCAAGTATTTTTTTAGTGTTATTTTTCCATCCTCTTCTATCCCTTCCACTGGCACCAACAAGTGTTCACATCTGACACACTACTTTTTCCTTACGGCCATGACTACCACCAGAAAAAAAAACAACGCGACTATGCCTGTAAACCGAGACCCTAACTACAAATGATTACCATCAAATCCTTTAACGTGCGAGGCCTTAACTCCCCATTTAAGAGATCGATGCTAGCAAGAGAAATCCGAAAGTATCATACTGACCTACTCTTCGTACAGGAATCACATTTTGCCACGGAAAAAACCCCGAAACTATATATACCTCGCTTCTCTCAACTATTTATGGCAACCAACGCGAAAAAAAAGAATGGAGTTATTATCGCTATTAATGACGCCCTCTCTTTCAAACCTACCTCTACTATAATTGACCCGCAAGGTCGCTATATTATCTTGATATGCCTAATTAATGAGATCTCGTACACCTTAGTGAACGTTTATGGCCCTAATAGTAAACAACTGCAATTCTATCAGAAACTCCACAACCTTATCTCCCAACATCAGAAAGGCAGACTTATTATTGGCGGAGACTTTAATGTTCTTAGTGACTCACTCCTGGACTCTTCCTCTAATAAAAAACCCAGCAACCTCAACTTTAACCGCTTTATGCATGACCATGACTTATATGACATCTGGAGATGCCAACATGGTGCGGAAAGAGACTGCACCTACTTTTCACCGCCACATCTGTCATATTCTAGAATTGATATGTTCATTACGGACAAATGGACTCTACAACATGTGACATCCTCCCAAATTGGAACTATAACCTGGTCTGACCATGCACCGGTCACCATATCCCTGAACGACACCCAGCGGTCGGCGATTCCGCCTATTTGGAGACTCAACTCTGCAATTTTGAATACACCAGAAAACCAGAAATTCATATTAGATGCACATGACTTATTTTTTGAAACCAACCTTACCCCGGAAATTTCTATTACCACACTTTGGCTAACATATAAGGCTTATATAAGAGGTATCCTCATCCAATTGACTTCTCGCGTGAAAAAACAACGATCTCAGCAAATAGATCTACTCCTTGCTTCTATACGTAGAAACGAGGAGATTAATAAACAGAATCCAAACGCCACCATAACCGCGGCTTTAAACCAAGATAGGGACAAACTCCGCACTGCTCTTTTACACGTTTATGATGCGAACCTCCAAAGAACAAAATCCCAATACTATGCGCTTGGTAACAAGACTAACTCTTTTCTTGCCAAAATCATTAAACAGAAACAAATTAAAAACAAAATAGCCACGATTCAGCATCCTATTTCCAATATCCCTCTATCTAATCCACAAGATATAGCTGATGCGTTTGCGTGTTACTATCAATCGTTATACAACATAAAAGATGACCCTGACACAACTCAACCAACAAACCTGTCGATTGAAAATTTCTTAAGCCAAACCGAACTTCCCCATCTTACACCTACTCAATTAGCCTCCCTCTCTGTGCCGATTTCACCTGCAGAGATCGAAAAAAATCATAACTAAACTTCCCATGAACAAATCTCCGGGAACCGACGGCTTTACCAATGAATTTTATAAAAAGTTCGCGACTAATCTCAAACCACACCTATCTGACCTCTATAACCCCGTTGCTTCTAAAGGAGAATTTCCTTCTGACATGCTACAGTCAATAATTTCTACTATCCCGAAACCGGGTAAAAACCCCCAATTAGTCCAAAACTATAGACCAATTTCACTACTTAATACGGATCTGAAAATATATGCCAAAATAATAGCTCAACGACTCCTCTCGTACCTTCCGACGCTAATCAAAGCTGATCAGGTGGGATTTGTACCAGGTAGACAGGCCCCTGATGCAACTCGTCGACTTATATCACTATTACACCTTCTTGAATCAAACAAACACCCTTCAATTCTCCTATCACTCGACGCAGAAAAAGCGTTTGACCGCATTCACTGGCGTTTTATGACACTAACTCTTCAAAAACTAGGCATTACGGATTGGATGCTATCAGCAATTTTATCCCTTTACTCCAAACCTTCAGCCAGAGTCCTCACTAATGGTACGCTTTCACAACCATTTCAAATATCTAATGGTACTAGACAAGGCTGTCCCCTCTCCCCCATAATTTTCGCCCTACTTATCGAACCACTAGCATCCAACCTTAGAAATGACCCCAATTTTTCAGGGATTAAATTTTTTCAGCAAGAACACAAAATCAGTCTTTTTGCGGAAGATATTATTCTAATGATCACGAACCCCTGCAAATCTCTCACCTCAATACGCTCACACATACAAAACTATGCAGATGTATCTTATTACAAACTAAATGAAACCAAATCTTCAATTTTAAATCTTCATACTCCTCCACCGACCCAAGCTCTCCTTGAAAAACAATTCCCCTTTAAATGGGAAAAACACAGTATCCCATACTTGGGGATTAAACTTACCTCCACAACCAATCAACTCTATGCAGAAAACTTTAAACCCCTAATAGATATCATCCCACAAGAACTTAGGAGCTTGCGTACAACCACATTATCAATGCTAGATAGAGTAGCTACTATTAAAATGTGTATATTGCCGAAGATATTATATATCTTCAGTACATTACCTGTACCTATACCCTCCTCTTTCTTCTCCGTAATGCAAAAAATTCTAAATAAATTTTTATGGAATTCTAAACGGCCCAGATGCTCTACAAACCTTCTGATCCACCCCCCTTCCAGAGGAGGAGCTGGTCTCCCACATTTAAAATCTTATTATCAGGCGGCCCTACTAGACCAGCTCTACTACTGGTGGCACCCTACTCATGAAAAAATCTGGACTATTATGGAGCCCTCCAGATATCCACAAGGTGCCTTAACGGACTTCCTTTTCGTGCCTCGCACAACACAGATTGGACATACTCACACACATCCATGTATTCAGGCCTCATTAACAGCTTGGCATGAGCTCTTGACATGCACTCAGTCACAGAAAACTAACTTACAAATCCCGACTCCTATTTCCGCTCTGCAATTTCTATCCCCTAATTTAAATCTAAAATCCTGGATAAAGTTGAGTATTCGTCATATCCAAGATATTTATGATAACCATGAACCCGAGTCATTCCAGACACTTCAGGAAAAATTCCATCTTCCCAATACGGAACACTTCACTTTTATGCGAATATCCCATTTGCTTCATAAAATGGATATCCCTGTTAAAATAAACCTCCCAGCTACTGCTCATCATTTCCTTCACAAGACCAATTATCCAAAGAAAGGGATCTCTACCTTTTATACATTACTAACTGAAGCATATTTCACGACCCACTCATCATCCCTTACTAATTGGGAGAAGAACTTCCTCTCCCCAGTGACCCCACAATCATGGCAAATGACTTTTGCCACTACATACAAAGCTTCGAAATGTAGCTCCCACTGGGAATCATATTTAAAAATTCTCCACCAATGCTACTTGACCCCTGCCAAATTATCCATCTATTATCCGCAGCAACCAAAAACTTGCTGGAGACAATGTGGTGAAACTGGTTCACTTTTTCACGTAATATGGTCTTGCAAGTCCCTCAAATCATATTGGAACAAAGTGTTCCAATTGATCTCCTCAATCACAAACTCACCTACGACTCTTAATCCGGGATTAGCTCTTCTACATCTAACGATAGAACAATTCCCTGTACGCTCACGCACCATTATCATACACATTCTAGCAGCAGCCAAGACTAACATTATGAGGCTTTGGCGCTCTACATCACCTCCTCTATTAGCCCGTCTCATTGCTGACCTCAATTTGCAATGTGAGATGGAAAGAAGAGCGGCCTTTCGAAACTCTTCTTACCACAAATTCACACTACACTGGTCTCGATGGCTAACACATCCCAATTGCTCAATTACATGATTACGAACCTTATCCTTATGACATGCTGAATTTGCAGAACATTGGTGCCCCTTCTTCCCTTCTTCCCCCTTCCACTCTTTTCTATACCCGTTTTCACCCTCTGTTTAATTCCCTCACGTTTTTTCTACTCATTATGATGGTTCACAATCTAATGAACATACCTCTCTTATAAGTATGATTATGATAAATGAACTCCCAGCCTGATGGTGGGGGTTTAGTACCTCATTCTCATTTCATTTTCTGTTATCTCGTTTATGTGAACCTTGCACTTGATTATATCTAGATATTAACGTGTTTGTTTAAGACTTTAAAAATTTTCAATAAAAACTATTTGAAAATAAACTTTCTGGAATTGGTTGGCTTAGTCGACATACTTTTTTAGTGGCAGTTTGAAAGGAGCTGCAACCCTATATATAAAAGGTTGAATGACGTGTCCAAGATGGTGACAGGAGAGGAGCTCTGCCACCTCGAACTATCATCCGGATCCATCCTGGGGGCAGCACCGTAAATCTCACCCCAGAAGCCCTGGAGAAGGATGAGAGTGGCCATCTGACACCCCCCCCCCAGCCAGTGCTCCGGACTTTCGCAGCCTACTGCGGCCTACATGCTGGCAAAGCTTGAGGTCTCTCTTGCCTCCTCAGATGGGGCTGCAATTCCACCCAGCGCTTGTCCACCTCCTCAGCTGCCGTTGGGGGGCTGTGGAGGAGGACTATCAGTGCCCCTGGACCCCAGGACTCTGTGGGCTTCTGGCTTCCATGCCTGTGTAACCTGAGACCTTCCAGCTTCATCTTGCATGATGTGGCACCAACCTTTCACAGGAAGACAGCTGCTTGGGGGCACCATAGAGAAAGACAGCTATCCCCTTACAGGTATCCCTGGCTCTCCCTTACAGTTACAATCACAATCACATTTATGAGCTATACAGGCTGGCTGGCTGTATTGTGGGACTGTCATTATAGCAAGCCAAATTTCTCTGCCTGTGTGGATGAGGCCTGGGAATGACTATAAACAGACCCTCGGCCTCTGGCAGATGATCCTGAATTACACATACTGCTAAGGCCAATATGTCAGCAGGATCAAAGGGGTAACAACTACGGCTGCACCTTCCTCTCAAGAGCCCAATCCACTTGCCACATCTACAGATTTCATCTCTCTCATGACAGCTATTACCAATATTCAGGCAGTGCTCACCGCAAAAATTGAACATCTACAGACTGACATTGGGTTGATGCATTCCGGGACAGTCAAGCAAAGGGTCTGTGATGCGGAAGACACTGTTCATAACTACTCAGCTGAGATGCACACACTGCGGGTCAAGGTTAAATACCTGGAGACCAGGGCAGAGGACATGGAGAACTGAAGTAGGTGCATTAACCTCCTTATTGTGGGCCTTCTGGAGGGGGCTTAGGGTGGGGATCCACCATGTTTCACTAAGAATCCTCTCCGCTCCTTACTGCCTCGCATCACTTTCTCTGGCTTCTTTGTGGTTGAGAGGGCCCATCGGATGCCGGCTACCCGGGGCCCCCCTGGCCCACCACCCTGCACCTTCATCTTTAGGCTGCTCAGTTACCGGGATTGTTATCTGACGCTGTGTGCAGCTAGGTCCCAGGGTGAACTCCGGTATGAGAATCACAAGCTGATGCTGTTCGCTGACTACTCGGTGGATACCCAGCAGCAGCGCCATTCCTTTGATTCTGTCAAGGTCCAACTGCGAGCAAAAGGCTTTACCTACAGCATGCTATATCCTGCAAAGCTCAGAGTTCAGGGTGGAAAAACCACACGCTTATTTACTGTGCCTGAGGAAGCAGCTTTATGGGTCTAAACCTTGCAACATCTGAGAGGCTGTATACTCACTTTAGAACACCCATGTAATGGCGTCTCCTGATCTAAAATGTATTTCATGGAATGTGCGGGGCCTCAACTCCCCTGTGAAGTATTCCTTGGTCTTCCAATTTCTCAAATCCTATAGTCCCCACATATTCATCTTACAAGAAACCCATTTGATGGGCCACAGGGTAGAAAGAAAGCTTGGGTTGGACACTACTACAATGCTACTTATTCTTCATACGCTTGGGGGGTTAGTGTCCTTATTCATAAATCGCTGCCATTTACTCTCCTTCATCTCAGGCTGGATCCCAATGGCAAATATGTTCTGCTGCATGCAGTGATTAATTGTTTTGACCTGGTGACAGTTGGCCTCTATCTTTCTCTTCCTTTCTCCACGTGTTCGTTGGCTGCTCTGGCCCCGCTCTTGGCTTCATACTCCACGTCCCATATTCTCCTTATGGGCGACTTCAATCTTATTTCTGATCCTAGTGTGGATAAATTATATCCTGAAGTCTTCAGAGAGTAGGACCTGGCCAAATGGGTGGTGCTTTATCAGTTCAAGGATGTGTGGCGGTGGAACAATCCTAAGACCAGGGCCTATACCTGCCATTCAGCATCACATAGAACGATATCTAGAAATGACCTTTGCTATGTTACACCTCCACTTTTAGCGAGGGTCCAGGAGATTACAATTCTACCAAGGTGGATATCAGACCACGCCCCACTTCTCCTCTGTTTGATCATTTCCGACCCCCCCCTGACAAGCTCTGGGGACTCTCCCGCTACTGGAGGTTAAATCCCACATAGGGGAGGCCTTGGAGCAATGGCCTGCTGATACCGCTGGGGCCCTGGTGACTTGAGAGGCTTGTAAGGCTACCGTTAGGGTCCAGTATTGCACCCTGATTGGAGGCCAGCAGGCCAAAAGAAGGGTGAGGTGGAGATAGTGAACAGACAGGTGTGAGAATCTGAATCCAGATATGTGTTCAATTCTGACCCCGTTAACTATCATAACTTGCGCATGGAGGCAACCAGAAAGGCATTGCTCCATCAGAAGCAACAGCATTTTCGATCAAGGGGACAAATCTAGGAAGGTTCTTCTGTACATAAGCCGCAACTGTCTAGCAAAATTCAATAAAACTTTTCCTCGTCTTCATTGTTTACTATTTCGCTCCCCTTCCCTGGCTGAAAATCTGCCTTTGGGTCACACTAAGTTCCTGTTTGAGTAGTTTGTTCAGGCTGTCTTAGGTGGAAAACAGAACGTTATCAGGATGCTACTGTAGGACTCTTCTGTTTTAGGATAATAGTGTATTCTGTTTACCTTGTCATATATTGCCCGCTTGATTAGGTTTTATGTACCTTTGCTTTTCTGTACCACTGTACATCTTCAATAAACGAAACTGTTAAAAAAAAAAAAAAAAAAATATATATATATATATATATATATATATATATATATATATAAAGGGTCACAGCTCAGGAATTGCCTGGCCGAGGGCGGTGGTGGGACTGATGATGAGGCTGTACAGGTACATAAAGGCTTCTTTGTTTAGCCTGGAATCTGTGATGAATATCAATATCTCTCAAGGTATCTAAACACATTTGTTTTTGCAAAAACCATGAAGCTGGTATACTCTATTTAAAGGAGGAGTGCCAATAGCATTGTCCTCCACAGTCATATCAGCATATCAGGACATTTAACAAACGTTCACCTATCATTGTGTTCCTAATATCAACTCCCTGCCCAGCTGGCATGAAAACAGAGACATGTTCTGTACTGCTACTGCATGTCTTCTAGCTCCAAAATAAAGTTTAACTTGCATTCATTTTAAAAAAAAAGAAAGTAATGAGATCTAGATCTACTACATTTGTCCAAACCATGCTTTAATCATTTTGCTTCTCATATTCATTAGCTACCTACATAAATTGTTATCTTCTCAAACAATTAAACAAACACAGACAGGTAACACACAAAGGACGTTTGGCGTTATCGCAGACGTTAACTAATTAAATAATTAGCTTGGGCAATAGACTGTAACTTCAGTGCAGACAGCTTCTTCCACAACCTTGCTAAACCAAAAATAAAAATATCAAATCAGCCAAAAAGAGTGTCAGAGTCTAAAAAGGACATTGCTGCCAATCACAGAAAGATTAGAGGGAGTCAAATCCTCACCCCAGGAATGCTTCAGGAGTAAGGCCAGACAAAATACGTTAGCAACTCTGGCCACAAAAATACGAGGTGTTCCCAGAAAATAATAAGGATACTTAAAAAATTATTTTATTGTAAAATTGTCTTCTTCAAAGTATGCACTTTGTGAGTTTACACAACACTCCCAGTGATTTTTTCATTTTTCATAGCATCTCTGGAAGTCTTCAAGTGTTATGGCGTTCAGAGCCTGTGCAGTGGCTCTTTGAACATTATCCACACTGCAAAAATTGTGTCCTTTCAAACCCTTCTTCATCTTTACAAATATGAAATAGTCGCAAGGAGCAAATTTGGGGCTGTAGGGTGAATGGGGAAGCACCGTGATGTGTTTTTCAACCAAAAGCTTTCTGACAGTGAAATCACTGTGACTCTGTGCATTGTCATGATGAAGGATCCAAGTTGAGCTGATTTCAGAACGCATACAAAAATCTCTTTGTCTCAAGCTCGTATACAGTATATCCTCCTAGGAAAAGAACTGTAGAGAAGGTCCAGAAAAAGCAGAAACTGGTGGGGCATGTACTCTTAGACTTAATTTTTATGGGATATGCTCTAGGAGGAAGTTTCTGAAAGAGTTAATGAAGTGGGTCAAATCATATGCACTGTAGAACAGGCTAAAAAGGATGTGTAAGATATTGTACACCCTTTGCTTGGCTTGGAGGCCATAAAGACAGGTGAACATTCATCTGATTCTCAGTGTTGAATCAGGGGCTATGAACAGGTGGCGTTGCCAATCATTGGGCCTGAAACCATATCTGGTGTTAGTTATTGAGATGATATGCATGATTGACTACCCAGCAAGAGCTACACACTGGATAACTTTTATCCTTTTGATTGTTTTCTGTTCTTTAATGTGCTGTCTCCTTCTTCTTCACTTGCTGCCTGTGGGCTAGGAAGAGGGGTAGTCAGGGTCAGGTCCCATCCCTTTTTGGGGGGGGTCAATTAGGCTGTATGGGGCCTCATGCTTTCTAACATTGGCCCTGGGTATGACTAGGTAAAACTAAAATTTAAATTAAAAACATTTATAAAAGTTGGATAAAAGTTATCCAATGTGTAGCTCTTGCTGGGTAGCCAATCATGCAAACCATCTCTGGTGTTAATTATTGAGATGATATGCATGATTGGCTACCCAGCAAGAGCTACACGCTGGATAACTTTTATCCTTTTGATTGTTTTTTGTTCTTTAATGTGTCATGTTCTGCTTGAATCATACATATTTTGTCAAAAGCCAAAAAGTTTTTATATCATCTTGGTTTTCCAAATGTTTTTAATTTAAATTTTAATTTTTACCTAGTTATACCAGGTCCAATGTTAGAAAGCATGGGGCCCCAAACAGCCTAATTAACCCCCTCAAAAGGGATGGGACCTGACCCTGACTACCCCTCTTCCTAGCCCACAGGCAGCAAGTGAAGAAGAAGGAGACAGCATGGACTGTGCTCTATGGAGACATGTGGGTGTGGCAAATTTGTTCTAACAGTGGGACTGGTTTAAAACTTGTACAGAGTTTAGGCGTCAAAAGTATGTAATATACACACTGCCGGTCTCAAGTGTATGTATACATTTACAAAATGCAGGTATTAAAAATATGTCATGTGCAGAGTGCAGGTTTCAGGAGTATGTAACGCAATTTCAGGAGCATGTATCATACAGTTTTGAGGAGTCAGGGGTACATACATAGTTTGGGGGCTGGGAGTATTTCATATACAGAGTGCAGGGATCAGGAGTGGGTAATGTGCATAGCTCAGAGGACAGGAGTGGGTACCATACAGAGTGCATGGGAAATGACGGGGTAATGTACATAGTTCAGGAGTAATAATTATAATATTTAAGTAATAATTGGGAAATATACATGGTTTAGGTGTCATGAGTGGGTAATGCATAGAATGCCGGCTTCTGGGGTATGTAGCATACAGACTGCATTGCTTAGGAACCAATGGGCGAACAGCAAACGCAAAGGCAGAAACTGGGGTTATACCAAAAATACCCCCCCCCCCCGTCATGTTCAGTGGCCAAAATAATCTCATGTGAATAAATGGGGCAGCCTCGCAAAATGTGTACAATAAATACATGTGCAGTGAAGTGGTGCAGGTTTTTAGGGATTAAATCAGGTGGTGATAAGGCAATATAACGCTTTCTCTCTACCTGTCAAGCATCTCTTAAAAGTAATTCAATGTGGATCACTCTTCAGAGAGTGACACAAGTGTACACTAATCCACAGCAATAATGCCCCCCAGATGTGTCACACCAAACATGTGCAGGGTATTGGGTAAGAGTTGAAACGCAGTATGGCTAACCTAATGCTCATAGCCTGGACAGGTCTTCCCCCCAGCACCTGGTCTGGCTAGCTCCTTTTACCTGGGACCCTGGTGCAGTGCTTTTCCTGCAGGGGAGGGATCACCTGTAGCTGGGAGCCTAGGTTTGTCCAGGAGCTGATCACCCTTCCTCCTGGGAATTGAACTGGACAGACTGGGGCTAGTTAACAGAAATCCACCTATTTTATCGCTTTCAAGTTTAGGTAGAGTAATTTTCAGGTATGTTCCCTACAAGAACAGTAGCTAAATGGTTAGCACTTCCACATAGCAGTACTAGGGTCGTCCGTTCGAATCCCAGTCATGGCACCACCTGCCTGGAGTTTGTATGTTCTCCCTATGCCTGTGTGGGTTCCCCTGGGTCACACTCCAAAGACATGCTGGTAGGTTAATTGGATCCTGTCTAAATTGGCCCTAGTAGGTGTATGTATGAACGTAAGTTAGGGACCTTATATTGCACACCCCTTGAGGGTTAGGGACCGATGTAAATGTACAATATATATGTAAATTAATGGTGCTATTTAGGTATCTGTAATAAATAACATGTATATTAAAGTCCAGGCTAGCCCCAGTGTATTGATATAGAAGAGGCCAGGTTTCAATGAACTTGTCAGGAACACAGCTGCGGACTACTCTGCCTAAACCTGAAAGGGATTAAATAGTCCTGTTTCTGCCACTAATTAAATGGGACCCAGGGAATTTTTTTTTAAATAGCTGCAGAGTGGGGATTACCACATTGGTGTGCAAACTTTTTAAGACCTGGTACAGTAAGGCTGATGGTATCCCCTTATCAGGGGCCCTATGTGTAAGTGGGTTATTATTTGTGATAATGCTGCCAGTTATTCTTTTCATGATGGAGGGTCTGCTTCTTCTGTCTCCTGCCTGCAGAGTCTGTCTTGTCATTGCTGCTAAAGTATGCTGTGACCAGGGGCGGACTGACCATTTGGAAACTTGGGCACTGCCCGAGGGCCCGGGGTCAGTAGGGGGCCCCATGAGATGCCCCTGGTACCTTTTTCATTAGGCTTTTTTGAGTTTGGGCAAGGACACAGGGGCCCCATAATCCCCTATTGCCTGGGGGCCCCATAAGTGGTCAGTCCGCCCCTGGCTGTGACTCTGGCTTTAGAAGATCATACTGCTGCAGTTTCACTTACAACCTGTATGTGTGTTCCTGCTAATAGCTTTGGTTTCGGGGCAAAAAGGACATTTCTGGATCTTTGTGGAGTTGCTTGCTTGCAACCACAGACCAGTTCACCAGTACAGATCTATGCACTTACTTATCTTTTACATACATACTGTTCACTGAATTAATTGCTATTGCATCCATTTATATCAGTTTATACAACTTTGCAACATTCCTCATGTATACATTTAACTAAAGACCCATATTTCATCTTTAAATACACTTTAAACAAACAAGCACAGCATTGTGAGATTGGCACATTTAATTTTAGCTAACCTTCTATATTCTTATCTGTTCTTCTTCTTACAGATGGTGGAGCAGATTCCTCCTTTTACTTTGCTATGGAACTTTCTGCTCCTTCTCAGATGAAGAGGAGGTTTCCAGGACAGTTATGTGCAGCCAATGCTATCTGACCAGCTTCAGTCATGACCAACCGTGGATAGTAAAATAAAAAAATAGCAATGATGAGATGTAAATTATTAGCTAGATTGTATTAAAAGAATATTAAAAAAAAGTAGAGCAGGAAAAAGTACCAAAGTCCAAAAGCTTGGAAACAAATTGAAAAATTCTGATTTAAACCTCTCTTCCACATTACCAGTCTCCACTCAACATAGCAGAGTAAATGCAATTTTCCTTTTTTTAAGTAGTTCCAACAGGGCTGCAGCTGTTGGAAGATGCTCTAATTCCTCCACAGCAAGTCATGGAGGTGATCCATTATGTCTTATTTAGAAATGGGGTAGAAACTGTAAAAAGGAAAAAAACTATATACAGTATACACACATAGGCACACATGCAGTATATACACTAACAATAAAATCATGATAACCCATCTAATATTGAGTAGGACACCACTGGACCTCTAAAGGTATGCTGTGGTATGCAGCACCCAGCTGTCAGTAGCAGATCCTTTAAGTCCTGTAAGTTGCAAGATGGGGCCTCAATGGATCAGACTTGTTTTTCCAGAACATACCACAGATGTGTAGCTGATTGAGATCTGGAGAATTTGGAGGCTAAGCCAAGATCTCAAGCTACTTCTTGTGTTCCTTAAACCGTTCTTGAACCATTTTTGCAGCATGGCAGGGTGCTTTATCCTGCTAAAAGTAGCCACTGCCATTAGGGAATACTATTTCCATGAAGGGGAGTACTGGGTCAGCAGCAATGTTTAGGTAGGTAGTACATGTCAAAGTAACATTCACATGAATGGTAGGGCCAAGGTTTCCCAGCAGAACATATCCCAAACCATCACACTGCCTCCACAACTTTCCTTCTTCCCATATTGAATCCTAGTGCCATCTCTTCTTCAGGTAACTGACGTAAACAGACCCGGTCAGCCATATGATGTAAAAGGAAACATGATTCATCAGACAAGGCCACCTTCTTCCATTGCTATGTGGTCCAGTTGTAAGTGCTTTTTTGTTGTGCATCTTGGTCAGCATGGGCACCATGACCCGTGTGGAACTATGCAATTTCATACACAACAAACTGCAATGCCATTTTTTTCTGATTTCAACACATCAACGTTACTTGCTGCCTAATATATTTCACCAACTTTTAAATGCAATTATAACAAGATAATCAATGTTATTCAATTTCCCTGTCAGATACACTATATTGCCAAAAGTATTGTGACACCCCTCCAAATTATTGGATTCAGGTGTTCCAATCACCTCCATGGCCACAGGTGTATAAAATCAAGCACCTAGGCATGCAGACTGCTTCTACAAACATTTGTGAAATATTTCTCTCTCAGGAGCTCAGTGAATTCAAGCGTGGTATCGTGATAGGTTGCCATCTGCGCAATAAGTCCATATGTAAAATTTCTTTGTTACTAACTATTCCACGGTCCAACTTTTAGGGATATAACAAAGTGGAAGCAACTAGGAACAACAACAATTTATCCATGAAGTGGTAGGCCATGTAAAATGACAAAACGGGGTCAGCATGCTGAAGAGCACAGTGCTCAGAAGTCACCAACTATCTGCAGAGTCAATAGCTAAAGACCTCCAAACTTTGTATGGCCTTCAGATTAGCACAACAATAGTGCGTATAGAGCTTCATGGAATGGGTTTCCATGGCTGAGCATCTGCATCCAAGCCTTACATCACTAAGTGCAATGCAAAGCATTGAATGCAGTGGTGTAAAGAGCACCACCACTGGACTCTAAAGCAGTGGAAATGTGTTCTCTTGAGTGATGAATCACACTTCTCTGTCTGGCAATCCAATTGATGCGTCTGGGTTTGTCGGTTGCCAGGAGAATGGTACTTGCCTGGCTGCACTGTGCCAAGTGTAAAGTTTGGTGGAGGGGGGATTATGCTGTGCAGTTGTTTTTCAGGGGTTGGCTTGGCCCCTTTGTTCCAGTGAAGGGAACTCTTAAGGTGTCAGCATACCAAGACATTTTGGCCAATTTTATGCTCCCAACTTTGTGGGAACAGTTTGCAGATGGCCCCTTCCTGTTCCAACATGACCGCGCACCAGTGCACAAAGCAAGGTCCATAGAGACATGGATGAGTGAGTTTGGGGTAGAGAAACCTAACTGGTCTGCAAAGTTCTGACCTCAACCCGAGGTCAGGACCTTTGG
Organism: Staurois parvus; assembly: GCF_062004578.1. Lineage (NCBI taxonomy): Eukaryota > Metazoa > Chordata > Amphibia > Anura > Ranidae > Staurois > Staurois parvus. Next base: position 1,465,999 of record NW_028318123.1, on the reverse strand, counting down.
GATAAAGTAGAGAGGAGACTGCGAGCCAGACCTTTTTGCCTGACATCAGTGCCTGACCTCACAAATGCACTTCTGGAAGAATGGTCAAACATTCCCATAGACACACTCCTAAACCTTGTGGACAGCCTTCCCAGAACAGTTGAAGCTGTTCTAGCTGCAAAGGGTGGGCCAACTCAATATTGAGCCCTACAGACTAAGACTGGGATACCATTAAAGTCCATGTGTGTGTAAAGGCAGGCTTCCCAATACTTTTGGAAATATAGTGTATATTAATGTTATGGCTAATCAGTGTTTATGTTATACTTGGACACCAGGGATGGGTCCTGGATGGCAGGTATATTTTCTCATTATTTGGCGTTGGTTCCTTTAAGTGGGATGATAAGAGATGTTTTGGTTACTCAGTGATTCTCACCCATGCTGGGTGAAGGGTTCCAGGGTAGTCCAGCATGAAAGGAGAGGGTTGATTGGCAGTTCTCTCAGGATTGATACGTTTGCATTTGGAGGCTCAGAGAGACTTTGGGTGGGAAAGAAAATCCAAATAGTGATTATAGGGACATTGTCCCCAAAAAAGTTAACCCGCCTGCAAGGAAAGCTTGAAAAGGATCAGAAAGGAGTCAGCACCTGTTTATGATGTGGACTGGAGTAGTCCACAGCTGTGAGAAAATATGGGATCTCTGGGGACTGAGGCTCTGTTTGCTGAGCTCCATCATTTTTTCTTGTACCCTGAAACAGACAGGAACCTTAAACCTAAGTGTGGGGCTGGTATACTAGCGGTGAGCCAGTTTGTGATCTTGATTATACAAGGATTATGGCCTGTTTGCCTTTACCCTTGCTGAAGAAAGCTATATTCATGTATACAGTGGTATACTTAATGTATACAAAGCACAGTATGTGCATTTAGAATGTACCTGTATTGGAAAGACCAATATGGCATGAAGGCAGTGTGGAAGCAATACCTGTCTGTATCTGGTAATAGTAATGCTGTAGCAAATCATGTGTTAATATACATTAATGTGTTTCTGCTTATGGTACTGGGACTCCACACATTATTGCGCTATGCTGAGCACCAATGCACACGTGCAAAAACTCACATTGACATTACCAAGGATGTTTACCGTTATTAAGGCATTCAGCAGAGCTACAGTAGAGTCTGTATGTATGTTTTCTTTCTATTAAAATACTTTATTAAGGTGTCTGCATGTTTATTTTAATTTACTTTTTTGAAAATGTTTGTTCATGGGTTTACTCATTCCTCTGGGAAAGGGTGAATATATGAGGAACCCTTTTCACAATGTAAAGGATGTTGCCACTATAAATTCCCTCACAAACCTCTGCATTCTGAATGAAGAACCTAATGTGTAGAATAGGCCCTTGTCCCTTAACTTTGGGGCAAGGTGTCTTGAAAGCAGCTTGAGGCTTAGCTGCTTCCATTGCAAGGCCTAGTCTGTTACTGGAAGGGGGATGCCTATTTACTGCTCTCTCTTTCTTAGTTTCTCAGGCTGCATACCTGGATAGAGGTCATGTTAGAATTTTAAGGCTGACCCTCTACCATGTGATTAAACAATTCTGATGTGAATCTTAGCTGTGGGGAGGGCTGCCTGTGAGTTTGTTGATAAATGAAACCTAATCTAACTCAAAAGCAGAAAAAAATGAAACAATAGTTTAAAGAATAGCAGTTTGCTGTCAAAATGTGCATTGCTCAATGTTAGCTTAGAGAGACCCAAGACCCCATCACACACTTAAAACGGAAAGGGTTGCAAACAAAAACAATCTACAAGGAACATCATGGAGACATGAACATTAAATGTGAAGTCAATGGACTGGCTGTCCTATATAGCCCCATAAAGGAGAAATGAAGAGAGCAACAACTTATCTCCTCTATAAACCAGGACATAGAATTACATCAACAATTCATGTCATGTTGAAAGACATACACACAAATACAGTATAAGCAATGTATATAAAAACACATATACCCCAGAACTAGAAAACAACAGTTATGCACATTAGCTACCAATAAAAAAGAAAGAAGCAGTTAACTCCCATGGAGATTCCCCAAAAACAGTTGGGAACAGGCTTGTGTATCTATGCTTTCCAGTGTTTGAAACCTAAAACAATTTATTTTAAAGGCAAAAACAATGCAAATGTTTACACTGTTTGGGGTGAAATTGCCTGGCGGTAGACAGAATTACAGTTAACATTGTTTAGCAAGCGTGACGCATGCACATTTTAGAAAGAAAGCTTTTTTTTTTTCTAGTTTTAAGAAATGTTATATATGGGCTATCATACTGTAGACTTAGGGACATGTGTACCAAGAGTGAAAGTGTGACTAAAGGCTCACTGTTTTTTCTTGTTTTAATTTACCACTTAGGAAGATTCACTTTCTAAGTGTCTTGATCACCACACCATGTCACCAAAAATGAAACTGAGGGAAAATCCAAAGTCTGGATATGCCACCAGAGAAGGAAATAGAGTGGAAATATTACAATGGAGAGGGACAGACTAAAACATTTAATGTGAAAATGGCTTAATGTGTAATAAACTGCCTAAATCTCAATCAATTGACTTGAAACTTTGCATATCCCAAGATCTCAACATCCCAAACATGTCCTGGAAGTTTCATAGATTTTGGCCTGCCACAAAGAAAATGGGGGACATTAAGCTTGTTTTTTGGGGTGCTTAATGTGGCTTAACGTACAAAAAAGAGCTTAGATGTTTACCAATTTCCCCCAAACTTCACACAATAGAAGACTCTATCTATGGCAACATATTCTGAAAAGTTATTCACAATAAGCTATATTTTACAATGCTAAAACATTTAATGTAATCAGCTTACTGTAAAAAGAGCTTAATTTACCATAATGTGCCTAAATCTCAATCTGTTTACATTAAGCTGTTAACATTAAATGTTTTAGCATTGTAAAATATAGCTTAACCGCTAGCCTACAGGGCACTTATACCCCCTTCCTGCTCAGGCCATTTTTCAGTTTTCAGCGCTGTTGCACTTTAAATGACAATTGTACGGTCATGCAACACTGTACCCATATGACATTTTTATCATTTTTTTGTGACAGATAGAGCTTTATTTTGGTGCTATTTAATCAACACTGGGTTTTTTATTTTTTCTTAAACAAACCAAAAAAAACCAAAAACCACTGAAAATGTTGAAAACAAAATGTGATTTTTCCCCTTCACTGATGTGCGCTAATAAGGCTGCAGTGATGGGCACTGATAGGCTGCACTGATGGACACTGATAGGTGGCACTGATGGACGCTGATAGGTGGCACTGATGGGCATTGACAGGCATCACTGATGGGCACTGAAAGGCAGCACTGATATATGGCACTGATATATGGCACTGACTGGCACTGATAGGCGGCAATGACTGGCACTGTTAGGTGACACTGACTGGCACTGTTAGGTGGCACTGGCTGGCACTGATAGGAGGCACTGACGGGCACTGATAGGTGGCACTGATGCACACTGATAGACGGCACTGACTGGCACTGATAGGCAGCACTGACTGGCACTGATAGGTGGCACTGATTGGCATTGATAGGTGGCACTGACGGGTGACACTGAAAGGCAGCTCAGATGGGCACTGGTAGGCACTGATATGTGGCATTGATGTGGCATTGATGGGCACTTTCAGGTGGCATGGATGAGCACTGAGAGCTGGCACTGATGGACACTGACAGGTGGCTCTGCTGGGGCTAAACTGATCATCAGGGCACACTGATCATCAGTGCTCTGATGATCAGTGTACATGCCCCCCCCCCCCCCCCCCGCGGAATGCCAATTACCGGCTCTCCTCTCCTCTCGAGCTGTCAGCATGACAGCCTGAGAGGAGAGAAATGCAGATAACTGGCATTTCCCTGTTTGCATGTGATCAGCTGTGATTGGACACAGCTGATCACATGACCGAGCCGACATCTTCGGCTCTTTCTGTGTATCGGTGATCCGCTGTTCCTGAGGGAGACAGCGCACCACCGATCACCACGCTGCATGCTCCGGGAGCCGCGCATGCGCAGTTAGAATGGGAGGACGTCATATGATGTCCTCCCAGAACCAGAGAACCACCTTGCGTCCCTCATATTACTATATGGCGGGTGGGAGGAAGTTAATGTGAATAACTTTTGGTGTGATTTACCAAATGATCTGAAATGTTTGAATATCTTTCCATAGATAGAGTCTTCTATTGTGTGCAGTTTGGGGGAAATTGGTTATCATCTAAGCTCTTTTTTGTATGTTAAGCCACATTAAGCTCCTCAAAAAACAACCTTAATGTCCCCCATTTTCTTTGTGGCAGGCCAAAATCTATGAAACTTCCAGAACATGTTCGGGATGTTGAGATCTTGGGATATGCAAAGTTTCAAGTCAATTGATTGAGATTTAGGCAGTTTATTACACGTTAAGCTACATTAAGCCATTTTCACATTACATGTTTTAGTCTGTCCCCAATGGAGACACTTCTTCTGGTGACAGCTGTCTAAGAGGTGATTTCCCTTACACTGCAAATATATCCACTCACATTCTGTTAAAGTGTCACTAACCCCACATCAGTAAAATCAGTCTGTATATGCAGAAAAGCATGCTTGTTATACTCAAGAGGTTTGGCTTGGAACTTAAGAGGTTAATCCTCTGCATTGTGTAAAAAAGGCTGTTTGATCCTGTCTTCTCTGATCCTCCCCTTCTTCTACTGTCCCCAATTCATCTGTTGATAGTACAGGTCTCTAGGATTCACTCTGCACATGTTCAGTTTAGTGTGTATTGCTAGAAAGTGTTTTTATTTTCTTTGGGAGGATGCATGTGATCAGCACAGGGCCAATCAGCACTTTCCAGACAGAGTATCATGGGTTATGCAGCCTCATAGGACACTCAGAGCAAAATGAAAACTTCTCCTACAAGCAATGTACATTGCTTCCAGAATACCCCCACCTATGATTTTTATTTACAGAAAACAAATTTGGTGTAGTGTTGAACTACTCTAGATTCTAGGAGTTGATATACTGTATATATGTAAGATTTCACTTGTCTGGAATTGTTTTGAAGGAAAAATACAGACCTTTTTCTCCTTAGTTGTATATTACTTACAGATCAGCAATTATACAACATTGCTGCTAAAAAGCATCAGAATAACAGCCAAAGATAAAGTTGTTACAACAAGAAACTGGTAATGGCAATCTCCTAATTCCTCACAACCGTTCAGTACCTCAAGTGGTCACCTAAAACTGATGTCCAAGATAGTGCAGCCCTAGCGGATTCAAGACGGCAATAGAAAATTAGTTGCAATCTCTATGGGAGTTAAAAAAAACCTTAACATGTTTAAAGGTTTTAGTATCTTTTAAAAACTAAAATCCCACTTTTGACTGGTTTGACAAATTCACTCGTTCCCAAGCAAAAACCTTATGTTAACATTCCTCAGCACGATGAGGAACATCTTCTTTTTGAAAGTTAGCAGGTAATAAAATTAGATGGATGCTAGCTCTCAAAATTAGATTTAAAGGATAAGTTCACCTTTTTGATAAAAATAATAAATGCACATTTTTTGCAGGTTCAAAAATGTGCATTTATTATTTTTATCTGCAGGAGCCTGGAAAGCATTGCAACAGCAATCAGTATATCTCTGATGCCATGCAGGTTTCCTGCAGACCTGTCAGAATATCTGCTTGCCGTACGGGATGTACGAGTAAGCAGATATTCTGAGAGGAAGCTTCAAAGAACTACCACGGTGCTCCATAGCACCCTGATAGTTCATTGAAAACTACAAGCCCATAGTCACTAAGGCTAGAGGGACTTGTAGGGACACATTCACAGAGCTCTGTGAATGAGTGATGCAGCCGTGTGGGCAGAGCTGTTTTCAAATCTGACAGATATTGTGGGGAAACTTCTCCTAAAAAAGGGGAAGAACATGTAACATGTTCCCAAAGGTGAACTTATCCCTTAAGTAACAGCTCTGATCCCTACTAATGATCAGGAATAGTGGTTCCCAATCAAGTGATCACAATGTCAGCTATAACATAATATTTGACAAAGAAATGGAAAAATTTGATCTTCCTGCGCTTGGAGAATGGGCCAGAGAAGAGTTAGTAGGCTGCAGTCAAAGCTTGACCTTCTTGGGGTGCACCTGCCTTGCTTCCCTCTTAAGACTGGGGAGGTCTATGGGCACTGCAATCACAATAAACAAACAGAGGGCGCACAGGCCTAGTGCATTATCCTTTAAAATATTTAATGAATAAAAGGTAAATATTATGCTTACAAAATGTTAAAAGTACAAATTCATCTTATGAGTAAAGCACAAATGGCCACAAACATCAAGATATAAGACAATGATGGAACAACCAAAGGCTAAAGCATTTCAAGGACTTATCTTCTTCCTCAGAGCCTACTCAAGCCTACTTGAGTAGGCTCTGAGGAAGAGGATAGGTCCTCAAGACGTGTTTGGCGTTGGTAGTTCCATCGTTGTCTTACATCTTGATGTTTGCGGACCATTTGTGCTTTACTCATGAAATGAATTTGTACTTTTAAGATTTTGTAAGTAAAATACTTACCTTTTATACATTAAATATTTTAAAGGATAATGCACTAGGCCAGTGTGCCCTCTGTTTGTTTTTTGCGATTGCATAACATAATGATTACATGCAGGCTGAAGCATTCGTTGAAAAACAACGCTTCACCTTGCAAATGGCACTGCCTCTCTTTACTACTGTAATTGTCAGATACAATTACTGTATTATTTTTTCATTTTGTGCATTTTTAGCCAATAATTAATATAAAACGTTTTAATAAAGCAAATAAAAACCTTAATGTCCTTAAAAAATATACAAATGATCATTTGCCCTGGGCATCTAAAAATTAGGGACCTCTGGTCACGAATGGGTTAAAATTGTCTTGTTGGGGCATGCGCGGCCACAATCCAATATGGCCACTCTGTAACTGAGCTCTGCTGCCACTCTGCATTCTCAGCAGCATCCAGCTGGACACAAGGGACCCTGACGTCCTAAAATAAGCGGAGAAACCCCCCCCCCTCCCCGAATCACCCGGTATCATGCCGAGGAGATGTAAGTCCCTGGCAGCTCCTCAGCACCTCAGGGATTTCTTCCCGGCCCGAGACACACGTTGCCAAGATGGTGTCAGGTCATCCCTGCACAGCTGCTCCAGCCATCCTGCAGAATCCAGCTCCTACACTCCAGATCCCAGAGTAAGAGTACCTATATACGATGGGGACCCTGGTGAGTCTTCTCCTCCACTCTCACCCTCCTCTAGAAGCCCTGCTAAGTCTAGGCCCAGAATTGAAGACCCTCATTTAAGTGTACCTCACTTCTCACTTATTCTGAACACGCCTATACTACAAATCCAATCTGCCATTGAAGAATTTCCAGCCTCTAACCAACCGGTCTCTGAACTAGCGATGAAAAATATGCTACTATGTCTGCACCAAACACTACACAGTGATATAACAACAGTAATATCCCCAATCTCTACCGCTATCACTGACCATGTAAAAAGGCTGCATCTTATTGAAAATCAGATGTCTACCATGTTCACGGCACATAATACAGTAGTAGATGCATATGCCGACCAAGGATCCAAAATCAATACACTTAAAAGCAAAATAGCGGATCTTGAAGACCGATCAAGACGCAACAATATAAAAATCCATGGGATACCAGAAACGGTGTCTAACGATTCTCTTCACTCATATATACAACAACTCATGAAACTTTTAATCCCAACTATCACTCCTACAGAAGCCTCCTTGATAGAGTGCACAGAATTCCAAAACCTACATTTCTACCAGCATCAACTCCCAGAGACGCTTTAATTAGAGTTCACTTCTACCAAATCAAGGAAAAGCTCATGATGGCGGCTAGAAACTCCACAGCATTCTCCACTCCATTTGTGGGCATTAAACTCTACGCTGACCTATCCAAAGAAACCCTCCTCACTTGGAAAAAGCTGATATCTATCACAAAAGCCCTAAGAAACCACAACATCACCTACCAATGGGGCTTTCCCACCAAACTCATCATCAAACACCAGGGGAGGACCTTCGTCATCAAAGGACTAGACGATGGTATAAACCTACTTAAAGAGTGGAGTATACTCTCTGTAGAAGACCGCCTTCCATATCCTAACCAACATCATCCCCAACAAATGGAAGGAGACTGGATCTGCACACCCATCTTTAAATAATCGGATCTCCAACTTATTACTTGCACCCCTATAATGCAGAGTGAAAGACTCGCTGCAGCCTCTTGTTCACTCACTCTGTAATGTCAGCCGCTCCTACCCCTCTGACACCTGGAGACTCCTCCGGACATCCATCCCAGGAACGTGTCTGTGAAATTTCCACGGAGTCGCAGAAAACTGCGCTCAGTCCTAACGTCTCTCCATCCAGATCGTTCCCAGTCAGAGGGGGGGGGATAATCCTAGGACTGATGAGGACAATCAGAAAAGCCAGAAAAAGTGGAGGAGCATCCGGGATAGACTCATCCAGCCATCCACTTAGCATGATGATACCTCCTGTGGATGGCTGGATGAGTCTATCCCGGATGCTCCTCCACTTTTTCTGGCTTTTCTGATTGTCCTCATCATTCCTAGGATTATCTCCCCCCCCTCTGACTGGGAACGATCTGGATGGAGAGACGTTAGGACTGAGCGCAGTTTTCTGCGACTCCGTGGAAATTTCACAGACACGTTCCTGGGATGGATTACTACTACATAGTGGAACCAGAGGGATACCACCTACCAGGAGCACATAGGGGGACCACTAGTGGAAGAGGACTACCAGCCTCATACCAAATAGGAGGAGGACCATCCACTATCAGATGACATCTGGATATTTATACACAAAAGCGCATTTAATATGTGTGTCCGGTGAGTGAGCATTGCTTTATCACTACCACACAGATACCGGACTCTCATGTCACCTGAGCACTTTAATTTTCATATTAATTTCCTGGACTATTTCTTTGTTTTTTGAGCATTTGTATGGGATCAACCTCCATTCCAATACATATATTTGTTTTTTAATACCGAGCGCTGCACTTCATATATACCGTATTTTCCGGCGTATAAGACGACTTTTCAACCCCTGAAAATCATCTGAAAAGTCAGGGGTCGTCTTATACGCCAGTGTCAGGGCAGCACTTTTTCGAGGGGCAGCGCGGCGCCGCCCCCCCTCCTCCTCCAACGGACACTAAGTACAGGGGTGGGCAGAGGGGCTGCTGTACCTTACCTGGCTCCGGTCCCACGACGATCCGGTCCAGGAAGCGCGGCTGCTCCTTCTTTCAGTTCGGCCGCTCGATGGTCACGCGGCCGCTGGGCTCCGCCTCCTCACCTATGATTGGTCGCCTGTGTGCCTTTTCAGTGCTGGCGCCCAATCACCAGCGAGGAGGCGGAGCCAAGCAGTCCCGTGAAAATCGAGCGGCCGAACTGGAAGAAGGAGCAGCCGCTCTTCTCCCCCACTGACACCAACGATGAGGCACTGTCCTGCCACTGATACCAATGATGGGGCGCTATTCCTCCCACTGACACCAATGATGGGGCGCTATTCCTCCCACTGACACCAATGATGGGGCGCTATTCCTCCCACTGATACTAATGATGGGGTGCTATTCCTCCCACTGATACCAATGATGGGCCACTATTCCTCCCACTGACACCAATGATGGAGCACTATTCCTCCCACTGACACCAATGATGGGACACTATTCCTCCCACTGACACCAATGATGGGACACTATTCCTCCCACTGACACTAATGATGGGGCACTATTCTTCCCACTGACACCAATGATGGGGCACGATTCTTCCCACTGACACCAATGATGGGGCACTATTCCTCCCACTGACTAATGATGGGGCACTATTCCTCCCACTGACTAATGATGGGGCACTATTCCTCACACACTGACACTAACGATGGGGCACCATCATTGGTGTCAGTGGGAGGAATAGTGTCCCATCATTGGTATTAGTGGGAGGAATAGTGCCCCGTCATTGGTGTCAGTGGGAGGAATAGTGCCCCATCATTGGTGTCAGTGGAAGGAATAGCACCCCATCATTGGAATACCATACTGAAATAGCATACCATATTGAAATCAAATCTGATGTTTTTTTATTTGGTGTGCGTTGGAAGAGGGGTAGTCTTATACGGCGAGTATAGCTCAAACCCCATATTTTAACAGGAAAAGTAGGGGGTCGTCTTATATGCCCAGTCGTCTTATACGCCGGAAAATACGGTATATTGTTACCCATGTTCCTTGCCTTTTGCACAAAAAGTTTTTAACTAACTGTTTTCTAGTTACCTTTTTTTGTTGTAAACAGTTATCAATACTCCAAAAAGAACATACCCTCTTCTTGCAAGACTCAACAAAAATTCTAGCTGCAAGTGCCTTTTATTGCTTCTACATACCAAAAAGACCCTCCAAGCTACCTCTCTCTTCATGCATCACTATCAGAACTCAACAAGCCAAATCCCTGGACTATGCAACTAAACATCTCCATGTACCCAGCTGCTACCACGCCTTTGCCAGCTTTTTCAGTTACACAAATTATTAATATCTTATCAATCAACACTAGAAGACTCAACTCCCCATTTAAAAGATCATCTCTGAACAAGGAAATAGCAACACAATGTGCTGATATCTTCTTCATACAAGAGACCCCACTTCTCTCTATCTAAAACATCAATATGCAACCTCAAAAACTTCTCAACAAAATTTTTGCCTCTCACCATAAAAAAACAAATGGCGTCATGACGGCTATAAAAGACTCAAGTTTTCACTTTCCAAAAAATATGCAGATCCGGAAGGGGCGCTTCCACATCATTGTGGGCATGAACAATGATACGACCTTCACCTTTGTCAACGTATATGGTCCCAACTCGAATCAAACCCACTTTTTCAAACGTCTTATTGTCTCCATAAAACAAGTACAACAGATAATAGGAGGAGACTTTAATATAGTAGGAAATATCCAAACAGACGCAACCTCTACCAAAAGATCCTCGAAACAAAGTCTTAACCAACTCCTACACGATAATTATCTCTTCCACATCTGGAGATGCCAACACGGATCAAAAAGAGACTAATCCTACTGCTCGCCATCACAACTATCCTATTCTAGAATAGACTATTTTCTTACAGACAAATTAACTTTACAACGCATTTCCTCCTCTTCGATAGGCACAATAACTTGGTCAGACCATGCACCAATTAACATCGTCTTAAATCCTCAAAACAAAACACCCTCAACCATACCATGGAGAATCAACTACACACTCATCACAGAACCAGAACATAAAAAGACCTTAACTGATGCTCACAACCTTTTCTTGGAAACCAATACCAAACCCAAAACATCTATCATCACTTTATGGGCCACATGCAAAGCCTATATGCGAGGTGTTCTCATCAAAATCTCGTCTCAAATGTCCTACTAAAGGAGATGCCAAATTGATGTCCTTCTAGACTCTATAAAAACTAAAGAGACTCTAAATAAACAAAAACCATCACAACAGAACTCAGACAACCTCCTTAGAGAACGAGAGAAACTTCGCTCCCTTCTTCTATACAAATATGATTTGAACCTAAAAAAGGCAAAAGCTATTTACTACTCTCTAAACAATAAGGCAACATCACTAGCTACAGAAGATCAGTCAAACGACAGCGGATTAAAACAAAAATTTGAGCAATCCAACACTCTAACTCAAATAAACATCTAACCAATCCCGTAGATATAGAAAACGCCTTTCCAGATTATTATGAAAACCTCTACAGTCTAAAAAGTGACCATAACACCCCTCAACCTACTCAATCAGACATAAAAACCTTTTTACAATCAGTTAACCTCCCAACTCTAACGAAAAGACAACTGCAAGATATCTCGGACCCATTCACCACATCTGAGGTTGAATTAGTTATTCGCTCCCTACCACTTAAAAAGTGACCAGGTAGCGATGGTTTCACCAACAAATATTACAAACAATTCACCAATATTTTGTCCCCTCACTTGACAAATCTTTTTAACGAAGCTGGGTAACATGCTCAAAGAGATGCTGCAATCTACCATAGCGACCATACTTAAACCATACAAAGATACCCAAAGAGTGCAAAACTATAGACCCATACCACCCATCAACACAGATGGTAAACTGTTTGCCAAACTCGTAACACAAAGATTACTACCGATCCTCCCTACACTGATTCACCCCGACCAAGTGGGTTTTATACCAGGCCATCAGGCTCCAGACGCCTAATATCACTATTACACAACCTCTGCAATCACCAAACGCCTTCTCTGCTCTTTTCTCTTGACACAGAAAATGCATTTGACTGAGTTCATTGGGGTTTCATGCAGATAGTACTACAGAAATTTGGCATTACAGGGTGAATACAGTCAGCAATAATGTCCCTCTATTCAGCACCCTCAGCAAGAGTACTAACAGATGGAGTACTCTCACGCCCATTCGATATTTCCAACGGAACTAGACAGGGATGTCCCCTACCACCCCTAATTTTTGCACTACTAATAGAACCACTTGCTGCGAAAATAAGACAGGACCCACATATAACAAGAATAGAGTTCAATGACACAGAACACAAAATAAGCTTATTTGCTGATAATGTCATCCTTATGGTGACAAACCCAACCAGATCACTATATAGAATAAGAGAACTACTAACCCAATATTCCAATATCTCATTCTACAAACTCAACAAATCCAAATCTCTGATATTGAACCTATACACACCAGCAAAAACCTAAATCCGTCTATCCAAAGACCTACCCTTAATTTAGGCAAAACACTCAATCTCATACCTCGGAATAAACCTGACCCCATGCCCCAATCAATTATATAACCAAAACCACAAAATACTCCTCCAAAACCTCCGGACATTTGGCCTTTCCAAAATAGGCCGTATAACAACACTAAAAATGATTATCCTTCCTAAAATTCTCTACATCTTCAGAACTCTCCCCATACCAATGAATTTTTTTCATAAAGCTCAAAGACTTTTCTCCCAATTTATATGGGAATCCAAAAGACCTAGATGTTCTAATTTACTCATACACACATACCACAAAGGAGGTACTAACCTCCCTCACCTTCATACATACTACCTAGCCTCCCTACTTGATCAAACCTACTTTTGGTGGCACCCATCTAAACAAAAAAACTGGTCATTATTAGAAACCCAAATGTTCCTCCCTGCCACACCGCAATTACACCTACTTCTCTATTCCGCCAATAAAAATCTTTTAACGACTACGCACCCCTGCATCAAAGCTTCCATATAAGCTTGGTCTAAAATATTATCCTGCTTCATACCCAAATCCAAAGAAATTCATATCTCTCTTAGAACTCTCACTCTTCTAATTCCAAACATTAATCTCTCATCCTGGGAACAACTAGAAACATCTTTCATTTCCGACCTTTTCCCCTCCCACAAATTAGCCACCTTTCACCAACTACAACAAAAATATCGACTAACGTCCAAAGACAAATTCACATACCTCAGCATCTCACATTGTCTTAAATTCAACAACATCCCATGTACCACTACACTCCCTGCCCCAGCCTTTCATTTCCTAAACAGATCTAAATACCCATGTAAAGGCATTTCCCTATTCTATTCACTCATACTAGACATGAAACACAACCTTAGAACAACATCAATAATCAACTGGGAAACTCTCCTTTCCCAAAAATTCCCAGACACCACATGGAAAAGAGCTTTCTCCATTTCCTATAAAGCCTCTCGCTGTGCTACTCATTGGGAATCCTACATCAAACTACTACACCAATGGTACCTATCCCCATATAGACTTACCAAAATATACCTGCACACATCTCCACAATGTTAGAGACAATGTGGAGAACTGGGTACCTTATACCATATTATTTGGTCCTGCAAATCTTATTGGAATGGCATATTCAAAATAATCTCAGAACTATCTGGGGAACCAATAACTCCATCTCTGGTATTGGCGCTTCTATATCTAGGTATTGACAGGTTTTCCCTGGAATTCCGCACTATTATAATACACCTTCTCTATACTGCTAAAAACAATATAACTAGCTTATGGAGAACCACAGAATCCCATTCTCTAGCAAGAATGATCGCCAACCTCAATCTCCAATGTGAAATGGAACAGAGATTTTCTAGCTCTAACCTTTCATACCACACATTTTACAAAGCCTGGCATATATGGGCACCACCCAAAATACACAGTTAAATTGTGATGGCATTTACCTTTTTTTAGTCCTTGGAGTACAACTAGCAATTACTGTATATAGTAATACTACTTTTTTTAAATCCAAAATCACCATGGTTACTTCTCCCCCACCCCTTCTCCTCCCCTTAACTTTCCACTCACCCCCCTCCCCTCCTCCTCATATTCCCCCCATCCTCTCCCACCCCCCTATCTTCTCCCTCCCCCACCCCACTATGGTTCATACTGCTTTACTTAGCTGCTGTTATTGCAACATCAAGAATATTTCTGTATGATTATGCATCACCGTGAACCTATGGTTGTCCATGTTCTTGTCTACCCTGTTAATGAAAATTCAATAAAAATAGGTTGAATATAAAATGGTCTTGTTTTTTCCAAATTTTAGTCAAATGTGGTACTACCAGTTTTTGAATCTTCATTTTGTTTCAATGTATTTAGAATGTTGTACCTCTTCAAATGAAAACTAAAATGCATTCTTCATGCTAAGATTGATAACATAAAATTGTAATAACAGTTAATTGGATGTAAAATGATTACAGAATTGTTATATGCCTATTTCAAATAGTCATTTGTCATATAGCTGTAAAGAATGAACACACTTTTAAAATAAAGACAAATGGAAAACTATGACAGTGAAAGGTGATTTTATCAATATATTCTCTGCATTTAATTTAGGGTTGATTTCACTGGCATTGGAAAATGTTATTTTGTATATGATATCTCATTAATGTTTAAAACCCAAGATTATTTTTAAGTGTTTTTAATTATCCTAACATGGAATACAATTACATGAAGACTATTAGATTAGCATTTTAATATTCATTATGTAAATATATTCACAGTAATAATGTAATCAGGAAAATAGATAAGGGTTAATTAAAATAATTTCCCCATTTCCTTTTGCAGTAGAGTACAAACATGGAGAGATTGCTTCCCTAATATTACTCTCAAAACTGAAAAATTTGAATAGATAACATAGATTATAAAATGTTTCAGTGGTAATTTATATTGTGTTCTGGAACTGGCCCTAAATCAGACATTTTTGGTGATACATTCTTCAGTTTCCTTGATACAAAGATGCTCAAATGTAGGATGCAGTTTAACAGAGAAAATTATGTCTTCTCTATTTATCTTTTCTGTTTCTTTGATAGATACATTCTTTATTGACATACTAATTAAGCATGCAATGCTGGTACATGTCTACAAAAAATATATGTCCTTTAAACTGACCTGTCCTAGTGATTTATTACATTAAATCATAGATTCTTTGTTTTTTTTCAATTGCATACTGAAAATAAGTTTAGCATGACAAATTTGAGCCATTCTTATATAATATACAATATATATTATATATAAAAGGCTCCGAAGTTTGGGATCCAAAATATTTTTTTAAATACCATATCAGGACCTGTGTCATTACTTGGGTCACCTGCTGGTGACACTGCAGTTCCCAGACTCAAAGGACACAGTTCCGGTGGTCATCAGCGGGTGTCTCCCAGAAGCTGGGCTGTCCAAATAATTAGGCTGCATCTGACATGGGCTGCTGGGAGCTATATAAGCAAGCCCATAACTGAGGTTCAGGGCTTCAGTATTTTTCCTACAAGCCTCATCACTGCCTGAGCCTTGTTCCTGATCCTTGTGTCTGACCCTGAGACCTGCTCCTGTGACCTGTTCCCTGTATCCTGCTTCCTGCTCCTTGTGCCTGGCTCCCTGCTCCTCTTGTCTCCTTTCCCTGTTCTGACCTTATCCTATGTTCCCTCCATTTTTTATATAGTTGTTAGGTTTTTATTTGGGATTTGCACTATCACGTTTATTTTATCACTTGCATTGTTTATGGTTTACTGGTATTGGTGTTGGAAATGTGTCATTTATCTCAGTAAACATATTTTAACTTTAGCTCAATCTGATTACTGATTCCTTTTGGTACAGCCAACTGATCTAATTATCCTTGCTGGATGCCTGCACCCCTGACATACCATAACAAGCAAAGTGTGAACTCCACTAGCAGCACAATTTAGTGTACAATATGATTACAAAAACACATTCGCTACAGGTATGTATAGTTAAAAATTATCTATTTTTTAACATTTTTGTCATTTTAGTTTTAGAGAAGGTTTCAGTTAGGTTATCACTTGGACAGTAAGATATGGGCAGCAATGAAAACAATCAGATGTTCTAACCTTTCCTCATGCTATCAAAAATGTGGTTTTGGTACTTTGGCATTGTGAATTTATGCAAGCATATGTAATAAAATCTTTTCACTGATCTCAAGGTTAGGTTACCACTCCTGCTTTTGCTCTTTTGCACCTAAGCATTGACCAACTTCCACTTAATGCTAGATCTATTATTATTATATACATGCTTTTAGCTGGTAAATTCAATATTACCAGACTGTGGAACTCTGCATGCTAGCCAAGACACTGTAAGGCTTAGTTTACACTTGCATGTTGGGGAGCTACAAACATGTGGTTGAACTTTGCTTTTACTGTGCCACAACTGCTTCCCATTAAGATGCAAATGCAGTAGATTGGGCATACATCCACTATGGCTGTGATCCTTTGGAATGCTGCATTGCAACAATTATCCCCCCCCTGTTGTGTTCCACAAGCAATACTGCCTGAGGAACTTGATCCATTCAACTGAATGTGACAGCATGCCATCACAAGCAATTGTGGTGTGGGTTTTTGGAGGTTAAAATATACAGCGTGAACATAATGCTTTCTCCCCACCTATTAAAAGCATGTGCACACAAGTTCTTAACAATCTAATTTCCAATGTTCTATGCAACAAAGAATTGCACTAAAGAAGGATTCTTATTGGAATTGTTTTCCACTTGGTCCTCATGGTTATGTAACTATAGATGTACAATTTAAAGTTGATTCCCACACTTTTTGTGATATGGACTGATTTTTGTTTCTTTGCCTGTTATCAAAAGATTGCTTCCATCTTAAATCTCAGAATTTACGTATCTTAGCCTTACTATATGATATTGTTAATTTTTTCTGCATATTCTATGTCAGCCTGTTGCTCACATATTTGCTAGTTTGTGACCTTATATGTATTCTAAAATATTCAATAAAGAAATATTAAAACAAAAAATGGGTTTTTGGTTTTGTCTATTACCCTTTGGAAATATATCTTTATCCAAAGCAAAAAACACTTTAGCTGGAGTTGGAATTTGATTTTGATTTCTGTATATTATCATTATAATTTTTTGATAATTATTTACTTTTCTGTTATAGAGAGCAGGTTTATGATTATCTGATTGGATATAACTAATTTTTACATTCTAAATATGAAAGTGCTTTAAGTTATAAAGCTTCTTTCAAGTACTCTTCTAACAGTAAACCAAAAATTAATATGAAAACTAAAACCCTTCAGTTTTTTAATCATCCCATATGTGCCTAATATCTAGTTTAGCTCAAAGATTTTTTTAATTACAAAGAAATATAGAAATACCACTTTTCAATAATAAATATCAACTGAAACACTAAAATTATTTAATCAAGTCAGTTCTTGTGTACTTAAAAAATCAATTTTTGTTTTCAACTCCAATTACAGATAAGAACATTATAGCGTGCCCAAATTGTAATAACTGATGTTTATCGCTTACAACAGGCATTTTTATTTAAATTAATTGAAACATATTTCAGTTTTTCAGTTTTCAACATGCACTAATCTGGTTTAAAATTGTTCTTAAAAGTGCTATGTTTACTTGATCAGCTTAAGAACAAATTAGGTTAATTTGTTTTACCACTGCTTGAGATCATTAAATTGTTTCAATAATAGGTTACTGTAAACAAAAAAACCTTTAAGGGCAAACAGCTTGGCAATTAACAGTTATGATCCCTGGAGAAAGTCTTTGCTTTGTCAACTCACTTTTTTCCTCCAAGCAAAAAATGGAATAAAATCTAATATATGTAATGTGGGAAATTAAATCATGAAGGTTTCATTAAATCTTTCATATTGTGCATTACTTCAAAGTATTCTTTCTGAAACTTGTTGCTGATACTTCTTCAAAGTATTCATGCTGAAAAATAATATAATTTTATCTATTTAAGAGCTTGTACACTGGCATATTTGCTTTTCTCCATGGTTCATTGTAGTCCATTGCGATTACTAAACATCACGTTTCATACACTGGAGCAATTAGATAAGGATCTATTGGAAAACTGATACAACTTGTATATTCAGTGGGAGGTCTCAACCTCTATCAGTAAGAACAGTATCTTTTGTATGCAGGCATGATAAAAAAAGAAACATATACTGTCTATACTGTATGTATATACTATATGTATTCAATTACATTCATTCAGTGCTGGTGTTCTTGTAATGAAGCCCACAAGCCACCAACACAAAAAGTTATTTATCCTTTTCATTGTGTTCCTGTAATTTTACATACGTTGACTACAAATCTGCTAAAACGTTTTTTGGGGTTTTTTTGTGGAGTAATGTCATCATGTACATTTTTATGGGGATTTTTACTATGATTTCTTTGTTTTCAAAGGACTGTTAAAAATGGACTATGCACTAGTCCACAACTCATGTGCACTGCTTGCTCCAAACAAATTGAAGTGTGGGGGGAAAAAGATTCAGGAAAAGATAATAAGAAACAATTTCATGTAAAATAGATTACAGGGTCATTAAGTAGTGTGTGTATATATAAAGGTGTGTGTATAAAAAGGAAATCAATTATTGTCACTTTAAATATCTTTGTATTTGTGTTTTCCTCTTTGTTTTGTGTATTTAATAGTTGTTTGCATACTATCTCTTTAATTTTACTATTTTATTTTTTTCTTTAAATTTTTTACTTTTTTTTAAATCCAAAAACAATTATTTATTAACAAGAGGAGCCAAAACATTGCCATACAAGACAAGATAACTCACCCTTAAAACAGTGCGTACAGCATAAAGTCAACCACTAAAGCGACTAGTTTCACATTAGAAGTGTACATCTACATTATTGAAATTGATTCACAATCACTTAGACTAAGCCTAGACAATATACAGTATATGACAGGGGTACAAGTGTATTTCTACCCATAGTGACATCTTAACAACCTATCCATTATTAGATCTGTAGGTGCCAGACCAGGAATCTCCAACCATAGTTGTTCATATTTGTTTGGACATCTTCTCTGTTGGTAAATACATTTCTCTAATCTTAAATTGCTGCCTACATTCTTGATTCGTTCCCCAAGAGTGGGCAGATCCTCTGACTTCCAATGGACCAGTATAAGTTTGCGAGCTTGAACAAGTCGCTTAATATAGCCTCCTTTGTAAATTTCTGTAAATCTAGATCATGCAGCATACTAAGTATGCAGTATTTTGGATCCAAGGGGAGGGATACCTGAAACACTAAATTCAAAGTATCAACCACCCCATTTGTCTATCACCCTCAGTGGGTGCAACCTGAGGAAAGACCGTAAGAGCATGGTGTAGCAATGCGATATGGAACCCTTACAATTCTCAGCATCTCTAATGAGATAAAAAATGGTAGGAAGGGGACAGGACCCAGTCATTCAAAGTACTCTGAGCCCTAATGTCATGTTTTAATTGCATATAATATACTGTAGATGCATAGAGGATAGTAAATTACATTTTGATTGAAGGGCAGCAAATAACAGAAGGATCCCATTATGAAATATATGACTAAGGAGTGTGATTCCATACCTCTTCCACCTTACCACATATTGTAGCTTTACCAGCTTTACATAATTCCCATTTTAAAAAGTGGGGCAGATTCACTAAAACCAGTGACCCCCTAAAGGTGCTTAGTTTTATTCCACACCTTCTGAATGGGGTTATATGTGGGAAAAACTTTGTACAGTTTTCCAAAGGTCTGCATCTCAAGTGCCTGTGGGAAAGAGTCCCTACAAATAGTGTGGATCACTTCACAAGATGAGTTGTTTTTGGGGTCATCCTGATTACTCTTTGTACTCATGGTACTGATCAGGTGCTGCATCTGAGCCAGGTAGTATGGGGTTAGGCAAACCCAGGGCACCATCATCTTTGGGGCATTGTAAGTGTTCTAATTTAATTCTGGGAACCCTGTCCTTCCAATTTAGAGTGTGAGTGTGAAAAAGGGAATTAACCAATCTGAAAATCTTAAGTGGAATTACCACAGGGATATTATGGAGAAAATAAAGTAACTGGGGCATAAGAATCATCTTGATTGAATTTACCTTGCCTGCCACTGATAAGGGAATTGAATTCCAAACTTTTATGTGGTCCCGCAACAGCTGGATGAGAGGGAACACATTCAGATGCTTGAAATCTCTAATGCAAGGGTAAACCTGAACCCCTAAGTATTTAAAGAACGTAGTGAGGGGAATAGGAGCTTCTAGAACTACCAGCTGAGAAATGTCCCCATCTAGTGGCATTAATGCTGATTTTGACCAATTTATGGTAAGTTCTGGGAATCTACCAAACTCCGTAATAGTGGTCATGGCTTACTTTAGAGAAGAGTCTGTATCACCCAACAGTAATAAGGTATCATCAACATAAAGCATTACCTTTTCTTGGCTATCACTGTAGCAAAAGCAAATGATATGGGGGTTGGTTCTAATTTTAATAGCCAGGGGCTCAATCACCAAAGCTAATAGAAGAGGCAAGAGAGGACACCCCTATCTAGTTCCCCACTCAAGAACAAATGTGTGGGACAGTCTACCAGTTTCCCTAATCACTGTCTGGGGATGGCTATATAACAGGCACACCCAAGAAATGAATACTTTCCCAAAGCCAAATTTCTCCAACGTGTCCCATAAATAGGCCCAGTCAATGCTGTCGAAGGCTTGGGCAGCATCTAATGACAGAAGCGCTCTGTGGCCCATATTATTGGATGGGGGATGCATATTAAGAAATAGCCTTCTTAGATTAATGACTGTGGATTTATGTGGCATGAAGCCAGCCTGTTTAGAATGCACAATAGACATGATAACCCCATTCAGTCGGAGCACCAAAACTTTGGCTAGGAGCTTGATATCACTTTGGAGTAGGAAAACCGGTCTATAGGAAGCTGGGTCTACCGGATCTTTCCCCAGTTTCAAAAGGAGAATAACATTTGCTTTAGAGGGAGCCAAATCCTGGCAGTCCAAGGAAACATTAAACACCTTTAGTAATTGCGGCAACAATATATCATTGTAACATTTGTAAATTTCCATGGGGAGTCCATCCTCTCCAGGAGCATTACAATTTGGAAAGGAACTGACCGCCTCTGCAGTTCTTCAATAGTAAGTGGGCTTTCCAGTCTTTGCCTCTGAGTTGCTGAGAGACTTGGGAAGGAAAGCTGATCCAAATACCCAATAAGATCTTGAGGCAGATAGGATGGGGCAGGGAGATACAAATGTTCATAAAATAACACCAATTCACGCATAAAATTCATGCATAACCTGTTCAGGGGCATGTACCTGTGGACCCATGCAAAATCTAATAGCTCCTATGGCTGGTGAGCGATGGTGAGCATTTGTGATTTCTGCCAGGAGACAGCCAGTTTTCTCCCCTTTTTCAAAGAAGGCTAGTTTGGAAAAAAATGTTTTCTACTCCGCTGAGGAAGAAAGCAGATTTTCGTAGGCAGATTGCGCTGATTGCCAAGATTCCCTAGTAGTATCATTTGGGTCAACAATGTATTGCTACTCCAATTGTTTTACCTGGTATTCAAACTGATCTCTCAGTGTGGAAGAAGCTTTCTTAACCTTATTAATCTCAGCTATCAACAAGCCCCTTAGATAGGCCTTAAAGGCTTCCCACTGCAGAAGAGGAGAAGAATAAGGGTCTTGGTACATAAAAAACTCAGTGAAGCTCAGCTCCATCTCCTCAGGTGTTGTAAAAAATTGTAACCAAACGGCATTCAATTTCCATGGGGTCTTGACTAGTACCGTGGGAGGTGACACCCTGAGTTTTATAATCAGAGGAGAATGGTCAGAGACACTATGAGGCCTGCAGTTGGTTTCAAAAATACACTGAACCATGACTGAGTTCCCCACGGCCAGATCAAGTCTGGATAGATAACTATGAGACTTTGAAAGCATGAAAATTGTTTAGTCAGTGGATTCTGAAACCTCCAGATGTCCATTCAGCTCAGCTCCTGTAAAAACTGTGTCAGGCGAGTACCCCTGGAATGGGTAGAGTCAGGCGGGGCTGGATATCTATCTAGTATTGGGTCCAGGCAGCAATTGAAATCCCTTACAATTAGCAATGGGAGGTCTGGCTTCCCCTCTAGATACCTAATCAGAAGCACCTTGTTAGCTCATAGTGGGGGAATATACACAACAGTCAATATACATTGTAAGATACGACAATGCTGAAAGAAAAAGCACCCCTCTGAGTCCACCTGAACATCATATTCCTGGAAGTCCAAAGAACCATGTATCAAGACACTCACTGTAGGGGAATATGTGGTATGTGTGGAATGGTAGGCCCACCCACCCAGAAATATTGGAGGCGGCCTTCAGTGTTAGCATTGTGTGGGCCTTCTGGAAACATAGAATGGCAGGTTGTAACTTTTTCAAACATGAGAAAATAATGGTACACTTAAGAGTGTTCCAAGACACCACTTGGACTTCTGTCATATTACAAATCAGAACAAAATGGGAGCCAATTTTGGATCAACCAGGGAAGTCCAGAAGTCTTAGTCCCTAGGGGTATCAATGCATGTGAACCTGAGTAGCTAATGAAGGCATGAAGTAAACACGTTGGATCCCCAAAGATTCAAAGAAATGGGCTTGACCCCAGGCTATGACATGGAGCTTGGCTGGATACAGTATTGCACATGTCAAGTGTAGACTCTGCAGGCTTTTACTAACATCATTGAACTTAGCTCTGCGGTGCTGGACTTTCAGCTAGAAAGAAAGACACTCTGGTGCTGTTAAACTGGATGTTGGCATGGCCCCGCACTTGTTGGAGTACTGATTCTTGATCTCAATAGTTCAGGAGCCTGGTGAGCATTGGCCTTCTGGCTGAGGAGGATGATTCTGCGTGCGGTGGGCCCTTTCCACAACAACAAGGGAAGTAAACTTATCTTTACTGAACAATTCCTATAGCAAGTTCTCTACAAAAGCCGTGAAGTCCCTGCCCTCTGCATGTTCAGGCAAATCCTCTATGCGAATGTTATTCCTGCGGAGACGGTTCTCCATGTCTTTTGCCCTGTTATTTGTATCTATCACCAGTTGGTATGCTGCCTAAGTGTCTCGGGTTAGAAGAGGAATGCTGATTCTCTATGTTACTGATGCAACCCCATCCGTTGTTGGCGCTCCTTCCTCTTGAGACCCTAAAGCCACTCTAGCTGACACAGGGGAGCCAGATCACATGACCAGAATAGAGTGGCAGCAAATTGGTAGGTATATACTGTACATCATTCTTACACAGGTTTGTTAGCATAGGTGTTAGGAGAAGGAGGTGACTTAAGGCTAATTAGGTGTACAGCCAGAATTTCACTTTAAATGCAATATATATTATAAGTCAACCATGATTACCACTTTGATTATATTGATAAACCATAGTACAAGAAATAGAATGGAACTTTATATGGGGTATTAATGATCAAACATATCATGTAACCAATTAAGTCAAAACTCTTTGTTTTATTACTGCTACATTGAAATAAAACAGTGACATGTGTTTTAAACACTCCCCCCCACACACACACACTTAAAGGATATCAGCATAGAATACACAAAAACATATGGATTTTGGCCAGATATTATAAATAAGGCATAACATCCAAGCATTAGTACCCACACCAAACATTTGTAAGTATCTTACCATGCCAGGTGTGTGGAAAATCTTCATTAGCTGGGAATGGTGCCAAATAGTTTTTTTCTTGCATGTCGTATTTTATATTTTCTAAATCATTTTTTAAAGTACACCTTTGCAACTTCTCTCATTGGAAAATTAAAACACAGGACATGTGGTTGTTTCTTCAAGCGATTAGCAACTCTTTCTGCTATCTACATTCCAGTTTAAATTGAACTCAGTTGAAGTGAGAGGAATTCTCTACGGTTAATGATTATACATTAAACCTGGATTCCCCACACTGTGTTTAAAATTTCCACACTGCCAGGATTGTGTCATTGAGCAACGGGAATGTGTCAGGTACAGTTCAGCATGCTGTGGAACTTCATGATTGATGTTGATTACATTGCTGGACAACATGATTGACATTGAATTACATGTGTGTTTATTTTCTTTCAATTAAAGGACTTTGTGAAAATTTCCAGGAAATTTGGGAGGACAATCTGCCAGTGAAAAGTCCTCTTGATGTTCCTTCACTCATGGTGTAGTTTTAATGCCCTCTAGATGTCCCCCCAGAGGTAGTTTGAAGGAAACTACAATCTAAAAAAATAAGGGGGTAGCAGCCTGACCATCCTAGAAGCTGTCTGGCTGCATGCAATGAGGAGGCTGACTTTTCCTCCACGAGGATGTAGAGAAGAATAATAGCTTCTCAGCTCACATATGGATGACACACTCTTGGAAGAGGAGGACTGAAAATTGTATCATCCTCCACAAACATAGCAGAATTAGCTGCTGCTAAATCTGTAAAGACACCAACTGAAAATACATCTCGATTACAAGCCATGTGTCATAATCCTCTGCTTATATGGAGCAAAAACTCTCACATGCACACTGCTGAGTCATAGGACAAAGTGCCTGTGTGCACATGCTCATATACATATATTATACATATATTATATGTAATATTACATATTAACCACTTGCCCTCCAGAGGATTTACCCCCCTTCCCGACCAGGCCATTTTTTGCATTACGGCGCTGCGTTACTTTAACAATTGCACGATCATGCAACACTGCACCCAAATGAAATTTATGTCCTTTTTTCCCACAAATTTTGAAAATAAAACAATATTTTTGCCTTTTTGCTAGGTCAAAATGTATTCTGCTACCTGTCTTTGATTAAAAAAAAATCTCAATACGTGTAAATTAATTGGTTTGCATAAAAGTTATAGCATTTACAAATGGCAGTATATATACTGGGATTTTTAAAAATGTTTTACTAGTAATGGTGGTGATCAGATTATAGAGGCACTGCGGGACTGAGGTGGGCATTCTAACACTGGGGAGGAACTGACTTGGGGGTCACTGACATCCCCAGGGACACCAATACAGTGATCAGTGCTATTAAAAAGCACTGACACTGTACTAATGGCACTGGGTAGGAAAAGGTTAACATGTGGGGCAATCAAAGGGTTAACTGTGTGCTGTTTTACTAGGGGCTGTGTGTTAGTGCTTCACTGCACAGCCATGGAAAGCAGTGTGCATGAGCTGACAGGGAAGAGAACTGTTTTGTTTACTAACAGTTCTCCTCCCCGTCGGAGATGCTCGGCAATCACCGGGCGCCAGCGAGTAATCACTGGCAGGGACCGGGTGACTGACAGCCATGGCTGCAAAGGGCTTGGAAATGCAACAGCACATATATATATGTGATTTTGCGCACCCATGCCGTCCTGAAGCTGTATATCTGCTATAGGGCGGACAGGAAGCGGTTAAGGAAAAAGTGACTTATAGGTCTACTTTTATCCAAACACTGCTCTCATCCTTTAACTTGCATAATAGAGTATTAGGCAGTCTCCATGAATATTGGGATTGTTGTTTTTTTCATATCTAAAAGCCTAGCTACATTAATGATCCTCTTTGCAACACCAACAAAACTAATTAACACAAGAGGACAGACCTTAAACAATAAGCTAGTCTTAGTCCTAAACTAAATAACTGGACAGAATGTGCCCTATGGAAAGAATTAGACTACAACCTCAATGAATATTTTGAGCTTGCGACCAATAAGATGAATTACTGCTATTGAGGGGGTTGCTATTGTCCTAGGAACATGTAATAATGCACCAGATTCTGTGTACACCAATTTTAGTAAATACCTCCCTTTGTGTCTGGTGTGGATTATAAGGGTGTACCTCACACAAAGAAAGGAAAATCCTTCTAGTCTGATTTTAAGGGGAACCTCATGCGCAGATTTCCCCATAAAAAAAAATCAGAGCTGTCATCAGCTTTAAAAGGGAACGGGCACGGATAGTAGTGACATCATTGACCAAATATGGCCAGTAGCCACATTTGGGAGGGTATTTCACTGCTATCCCCACAAGAGGAATTTCCACTGATCTCAGTGGTTTCTAGAAACCCAGTGGCTGCCAGCACACGCAGATTACTTAGGAACCAATGACAGTAAGAGACTGTCATATATAAATGCAATAGAAATACTACTTTTTTTATATGATGTTTGGCTCCGACTGAACAGGGGGCTGGACGATCAAAAGTTTTGGGCATTTTTCCTTAAACCTGAACAACCAAAGTAATACTTTCTGTTTGTGTTGTAAAATATTACAAATGTTTCCTAAGGGATAGAGATCAATATTAGGAGGCATGGAATGGTATAAAAATTATATGACAAAGTTTGGAGATAATGAAACTAGATGACTTATTTAAATTTCTCAGTACTTAAGAGCAATAATTGAATATCATTTAGTAATGTGAAGAGAACACATACCTGCAAATCATTCAGAGAACAAGCTGTCATAGTTTGTGCAAAAGAAACAAAAAACAAATTAGTCCTTTATATAAGATGGCTGTGCTTTACAGCATCTGGCTTGAATTGTCTGGTGATAAATTTACATTACTTTGAGTCTAGCCCAGCCTAGCAAGCCAGAGGCATGTACATATGTGAAATATATGTTTATTTTATTTTATTTTTTGGGTCAAACCCTGCATTTCTTTGGTGTCATTTGTTACAAGTACAACATTATATGATACTATAGACTTAAGGAAATGTGAACTAAGAATGAAAGGCCCATTTTTTATGTTAAAGGCATATACAGTATTTAAAAAAAAAATAAATGTGCATATTTTTGCAGAACAAAGGCAGGCAATTATTATTATTATTATTTTTTTTTGTTTTGTTTTTTTTGCATAGGAGCCTGCAAAGCATTGTGTCCATGATCACTGGATCACTGGTTCAATGCCAGACTCATGCAAGCTCTTTCTCCAGCTCTCTGTCCATACTGAGGAATGGATTTCAGTTGACGGAAGTACCAAGTGTCAAAGTGTCAAAGCCAGAGGAGTGAAGCTCCACACAGCTGTAAAATATTCACAAGTGTCAGCTGCAAATTAGAACATGTTAAAAAAGGTGGAGTTAATCTTTGATTTTTCTTTGTTTTTATTTGCCAACAGTAATGAGTTTGGGGTTGATGTTCATATCCCTAATAGAGAGATTTACTCTATTTGTCTTGATGATCATGTCACAATAAATAAAAGTAAGGTTAAATCCTGATTTTTGATTTGCCAGCAGGAATAGAATAGAGAACATTCAAATGAGGACACACTTGACACTTTGGGGTCTAAAAGGGGATTTCCTTCACACTGCAAATATTGCAGTTTTTAATGGAGGTTTGACAGGCATACAAGAACAGTGTGCATGGTCCCATCCATGTACATGTGCCAAACTGTGATGCACGAGTCTGCACAGCTGCTACAGCTATAATCACAATGAAATACATAAACAAATGTTTCTTGCATGCTTCTGTGTTAATGAGCCCTTACCAGTAATCAGCTGTACATGTGCTTTCTTTTTTTTTTTCGGGGGGGGTTCTTTAATTTCACCTTGTTATGCCACCAAATACTCACTCTCTGCATTGTTTTCAGTAAAAAGTAGTGTTGTCACCCTGGGACTGTACCTGTGTACAGAACACATCAACTATATAACATATGAGGTGTATTTTGTGTTCCAAGAAGTGAGCCGGGCAGGGATGATACAGTATATTGTTTGAGATAACACTACACAAATTGAGATTTTACAGAGGATTCAAATCTTTCCCTCATGCAGAAATGTGAGTTTTTGCTATGTGGAGATGTAAACTTTCACAAAAATGCGGTTAACCTAACAATAATCACTCTAAATAATCCTAAAGCTCCCCAGATCAGGGGCGGAGTGACCATTTGGAAACTCGGGCACTGCCCGAGGACCCGGAGTCAGTAGGGGGTCCCATGAGATGCCCCTGCTACCTTTTTCATAAGCTTTCTTGAGTTTGGGCAAGGACACAGGGGCCCCATGATCCACTATTGCCCGGGGGCCCCAAGAATTGTCAGTCCGCCTCTGCATTCCCTATAAAGAAGGAGCACAAATTATTTTCTATATGTTTTTATTGTAAGCATAACTTTATTAAAATATATCCCTTTGAATATGATATACTACACCATAAAGATTCTTTTTTGACCCTCATTATGCTACCATATGGAGAGTGAACTGAGCAGGGATGGTCGGATGAGGAGAGCTTTTCATGCTTAAAAAAGTGTTTAATCTGGTAAGGTGCATGGTGTGTAAGGCGACGGGGAGTGTATTTCACATTTCAACATGTACCGTGAATATTAGGGAAGCACTTTTTTGTATCCAAAGGATATTGCACAATTATTGTTTTTTTTTTTAGGAAATATTGAAAAAATAAAAGATGAATCAGAACACGGTTTTGGAGTATATGATATTGAGAGCTAGAAACAAGTTTTGATAGGGTAAGAGTGTTTAATACAGCCATTTAGATGTGGACACTAAGTGGGGTGGTACATCAGTAACCACAGGATGATTATACGGTTTTTGTATATTTGTGTGGGATAATGCACTATATTTCTTTTTTTGAGGATTTCACTGATTAAAGGAATATCTTCATGAAGGTGGATTACATTTGAGAGCATGTATAAAAAAAGTTTTGAGGATATCACAGACGCTGAAAGATTATTATACTGACTTTTGAACTTTCGGGGGAGAAAGTGGAACTTTTGCATCTAGGGCAGGGGCGGACTGACAATTCATGGGGCTCCTGGGCAATAGGGGATCATGGGGCCTATGAAAAAGGGGACTCAAAAAAGCCTATGAAAAAGGTACCAGGGGCATCTCATGGGGCCCTCTACTGACCCCGGGCCCTCGGGCAATGCCCGAGTTTCCAAATGGTCAGTCCGCCCCTGATCTAGGGAGCTTTAGGATTATTTAGAGTGATTATTGTTAGGTTAACCCTTTGAGGACCGTAAGATTTTGGAACGCCAAAAGAATCAATTTTTTTGTTTTTAAAGTTCGTACACTTCAGTTGCTGTAACTAAGTCATTTCATTAAATAAGTGGCAAAAAGCTAGATCCATTTGTTGTTTGTTGATAAGAACTAATATTTTGACTCAAACCAAAAAAAAAAGAGTTTTAAGTTCTTAATCAGATAATACACGAAATTAAAAACATGGGACAAATCCGTCCTTTGGTCCTCAAAGGGTTAACTGCATTTTTGTGAAAGTTTACATCTCCACATAGCGAAAACTCACATTTCCACATTCATTTGTTTTGTTTTGTAGTGTTTTCACTCATCACACATAGGGCAGCAGCCCATTCATTTGAAAAGGCTGCCCTAAATACAACAATCACCCCAGGGAAGCTCCAGAATTTTTTTCAAGCGGAGCATGGTGCAATACCACAGTCTTTGCCGCGTTTGCTAAACTTGGAGTGCCTTTAACATGTAATGACAACACAAACATGATGCACATTTGCAGCGTGTTTCTGAAATGCATGGGAAAGCATGCATTTTCTGAGCAGTTAGCCATGCGTTTGGAAACACGGTGAATGGAACCTCATTGTTCTTGCATACACAAACCGATTTTACTCTCAGGCCCCATTCACACCTAGACTAGTTGGGGCGCATGTTTTTTTGCTAATTTTTTTCAGTGACACGCATAGGGCAGCCCATTGATTCCAATGGGCTGTGCTACCTGTGGCAAAGTAGCTCCTGTGACATTTTGGTGTGGTGTTAGTTGCACATTTTTCCTGCACGTTTTTCTGCATTTGTCACCCATTTTTTCATGTGGGAAAATGTGTTTGCTTCTGTGTTTGGTGTGGCTTTAACAATTAATGACACTGAAAACCCAACTAGGTAATTTTAGGTGTATAAAGGTGGCCATATACTATGCTATCCAATTGTGCAATCTCTGTACAATCTCCTTTAGATTTACCAAACTATATAATAGGAGGACACACTTATCTATTCAATCACTCTGTATTCAATCAGGCAGGTCCTTGCACTACATCAGGGGTGTCCCGTGGGCTGCATGTGAGTTTAGCATGTGGCCTGAGCCCATACGAAGGGACACTGGGGAAGCCAGACAAATGCATGTGTGGAAAGATTCTGGGGATGCTGTGAAAGAATAATTGATGGGTGAAGGGTGTGTGTTTTATTTAGGTCCGTGCAGGATGTGTGTGGTAACAAAGTCAGCTGGTAAACTCTTTCCTTTGTCTTACTGTTTTTTTCTGTCCTACATCTACATACCAGTAAATATTGAAGCTTTCTAAGAAATACAGCAAGGGCTAAGGTAAGGCCTTAATCTCAAAATCAAAGAAAGCTTTTATATTTCTGCAACAGAGGTACATTATTGGTATATTGGTAAATAGGGGAGCTGGATTTTAGAAACAAAAACTTAGCCTTTAATGGGTATGTTTAACAGAGCAAAGCGAGTAAATAAGAAATTGCTAGGAATACACAGTGCTTTAGAAAGCAAAATGTCATTTAATAAGGATTTATATTTTCTTTAAGCATTATTATATTTTAGCTGTAAACGTATATACACATACCTATCACAGGATTGGAATTGGGGAAACACAAGTTAATTTTAGAAATACTGTAAATGCATTTTTACTATAATAGCACTATTTCACTGTGGTTCTCTGAAACGGGTTAAGGAGGAAAGGGGACATTGCAGGAGATTTACTAAAACTGCAGAGTGCAAAATCTGGTGCAGCTCTGCATAGAAACCAATCAGCTTCCAGGTTTTAGCCCGGGGTTCACACCAAGTGAAATTTGTAAATCGTGCAATTTAATCCAACTTTAGTTGGGAAGTCGTGCAACTTCATGTGTGAAGTGCAACTATGCAAGCAATTTGTAACAATTTCAATGTAATGCAACGTGGAAATGTCCAATCAAAAACGGCCAGAGAGTGACATTATTATGTTTCCTTCCAGCACAATTTCCTTTTCCTGTTCACTGCCTGCTTTTTACCATCCTGTGCTAACCAACCATGTTTGAAATGTATTACGTTGCAGCAGCAGTCGACTTCTGTTGAGGTGCTAATTGCTAAAGAAGAAGAGGAACATAAGAAAAGGATGAGGCATATGTACTGGATCCATCCAATTATTATCAATCGGCAAATAAGGGGACAGTTCTGGGTAATTCACATTTGAGACCTTTGTGCACATGTTGACAAGTTCTTCTGTTACACATGCATGTCAGTAACAAGGTCAGTAC
Organism: Staurois parvus; assembly: GCF_062004578.1. Taxonomy (NCBI): domain Eukaryota; kingdom Metazoa; phylum Chordata; class Amphibia; order Anura; family Ranidae; genus Staurois; species Staurois parvus. Next base: position 1,434,465 of record NW_028318123.1, on the reverse strand, counting down.
TGCTCATAGCGTGCGCATGTAACAGCTGACTTGTGTTCTGAAATAGAAATAATTTATTGAGTACACCATTATACCTTGGTAATACAGTATAGAGAACTGTCAAATATAATTGATGATAGCTTACGCTCTCATTTCCAATATGGGCTTAAAAAAACGCAGTTTGCGGACGTGGGCATAGGGCACTATTCTGGAAGCCTCATCAGCACCACTCCTGGCCTCTCTGAGTTTCTGGAGGTACTTGTACACCCATCCTTTAGGCTCCTCCACCTTCTTTGCAAATCTGCCACTGCAAAACATAAAGGGACCGTATTCTTTTACTTCTTTCAGGGACTTGGCCACAGGTCATTCATTGGCATGCCTGCATTATGAATTCATGATTGGTAAATCAACTGCAAGCTATATTATCCATGACACTTGCAACGTGTTATCGAAAGTGTTGAAGGATGTGGCCATGAAGAAACCTATAAAGGAAGATTGGGCAAACATAACCAATGTTTTCTAAGAGCGTTGCTATTGACAGGAAGCACATATGGATTATCCACCCATTTGCAAGTGGATGCAAATTCTTCAATAATAAGATTTTTTTCTTCTTTGTGCTTTTAGCAGTGGCTAAATTATTGTTTTACTTATATAGACATTGGGTCATATGGCAGCAGCTCAGATTCAAGTATTTTCTGCACTATTCATTTGGTCATATGCTACATGACAATGGACTTGACCTTCCTGAGAACTGTCTCCTACCAGGAACTGATATTCCCCGCTATCCTACTTTTTTGTGACAAATTAAACATTTGCATTGGGTGAACATCTGCTAAGGCCTTACACCAATCAAAATCTTAATTTAGTTAGTGGTGTTTGCTTCATAAATTTGATATGAGAGAATGCTGAGAAAGCAGCATGTGTCCTACATAACTATGTTCGACAGCGTGATCACCACCTTTATGATGACTCACAAATGGATCAACTTGAGGGAGCTCATTTGATTGCAAGCAGTGGCACATGCAGTGGAGCACATGTTCGTGACCAATTTATGTCTTTCCGTGTATCTCCTGATACTGATCTTTTTTTGGCAGCTTGAATCAATTGCATAATTTGTTAAAATACGCTTTCAGAACTCTGTAACAATAACCTATTTTTGTTGTGTTTCTTACGTATTACAAAAATGCCCTAGAAAACATATGGACCTCTGCTGTGTTTTTGTTCTTTTCAATTACTTCAAGGCATATAAATGTTATACACATATTTAATATGAAAGCTGTTCCACAATATACATTACCAATAGTTTTTGTGACCATTTTTTGGTTTTGTTAGAAAAAATAAAACATATAAAAACATCATCGCATTTCTGTGTGATTATCATGTCTGTGCAACATGCCTAATCTTTGTGATAGTTTTGACTCTATCCCTCCTCTGTACCCTAACCCCCTTCTGGGTCTTGAATAGGGTTTCCTAACCGTTCCTTCTGTGTGTTGGACAGTGTATCTCGAGGACTACCCCAAATCATCCCAAAAAGGACAAAGTTATTCATCCAGGTGGTAAAACTTCATCCGCTAAGAGGTCAAAGTTCATCTGATCAAAGGTTATAGTTCATTGACTAGGATTTTTGGGGTTAAGGTTTAGGGTTAAGGATTAGTGTTAAGGTTTAGGGTTCAGGGTTAAGGTTAGGATTACAATTAGGGTTAAGGATAGGGTTAAGGGTTAGGGTTAGGTTAAGGGTGAGACTTTGTGATAGGGTTAAGGGTTGGGGATAATGGTTAGAGGTTAGGTTTAATAGTTAGGGGTTAGGGTTAAGGATCAGGATTTAGGGTTGAGGTTAGGTTAGGGTTAGGGGTTAGGGTTAGGTAGGCTTTAGGGTTAATGGTTAGGGGTTTAGGGTTGAGGTTAGGGTTAGGATTAGGTTCAGGTTTACGGGTTAGGGTAAGGTTCAGGGTTCAGGGTTCAGGTTAAGGGTCAGGGTTAAGGGTTAATGGTTAGGTATTAGGGTTAATATTAAGCTGCAGAATTAGGGTTAACATTTAGGGGTTAGGATTAAGGTTTAGCGTTAAGGCTCAGGATTTAGGGCCAGGGTTGGGGTTAAGGCTAGCTGGTTAAGAATTAGGGTTAGGTTCAGGGTGAGAGTTAATAGTTATGGTTAAGGGGAAATGGTTAGGGGTTGAGGTTAAGGTTCAGGGTTAGGGTAAAGGTTAAAGGTTTAGGGATGAGGTAAGGCCAGGTTCAGAGTTAGGGTCAGGATTAGGGATAGGGTTAGTGGTTAGGGTTAGGTTCAGGGTTAGGGTTAAAGTTAAGGGTTAATAGTTAGGGTTAATGGCTAGGGATTAGGGTTAAAGTTCAGGGTTTAGGGTTGAGGCTAGGGTAAGGGTTAGGTTTAGGGTTAAAGGTTAGGGTCAAGGGTTAGGGTTAACAGTTACTTGTTAGGGTTCAGGGTTTAGGGTTGAGGTTAGGGTTAGGAATAGATTCAGGGTTAAGATTAAGGGGTTAGAGTTAGGTTCAGGGTTATGGTTAAGGTTCAGATTTTAGGGTTGAGGTTATGTTTAAGATAAGGTTCAGGTTTGAGGTTAAGGATAGCTTTAAGGGGTTAGGTTCAGGGTTAGGTTTAAGGGTTAAGGTTAACAGTTAGCCTGGGTTCACACTGATGTGACTTCAGGTGTGACATATGTTTTACAAATCGCATCTGAAGTCGCACCTAATATATTTCTATGACACTGTCATAGAAATATGTTAGATGCAATTTGAATACAAGTGATTTAAAAAGTAGTTCATTACTTTTTCATGATTTCTGTGAGATTTAACTTTCATAGACTATAATGTAAATCACACTTGAAATTGCACCTGTGTCTATATCAGCGTGACATGGAGCCATTTGTAAGTTTTATTATAACAATTTCCAAGTGTTTCACTGTGCACAGTGAAATGGCTGCAAACATGATCCTTGCACAACTTGAGCATCCCTGCTCCTCCCTGTGACATGAACAGCCCTTTCCCACAACCTCTTCACAGTCACATGTCACATGGTCAGCAGTCAGTAGTGCATGAGGAGTGTGAAGAGAACAATAGGACATGAAGGCAAGATGCCTCTAGTGAAGAGATAATCAGCTTGATCTGGGCGAGGCCAGCACTGTATGACTCCACTAAAGCTGAACATAAGAACTGCAGTAAAAGAGAAGCAGCATGGCTTGAGAGTGCCACCATGTGCTACCAGCATTGGAATCTGTGCCTGAAGATGAGCAGTCTAAAAAAAAAGTAAGCTCTCTGCTATTAAATTTATGACTGTAGCTGTACCTGCAATATATTATCAGAGAAATAACTTCAGCACAGAATGTAGAATCACTACAGGAAGACCTTGATATTGAGAAATGCAAAATTCTGCACTTGAGTGCCAAAAATACACATGCAAAATAAACGTTATGAGGGGCTCCCCTGGGAGAATTATCAGTACTATAGTGCTTGTGCAATGACCTTCATCAAGTGTGCACCTTACACTAACCCGAAACCTTAACCCTAACCCTGAACCTAATCCTAACCCTAACCTCAACCCTAAACCCTGATCCCTAACCCCAACACCTAACCATTAACCCTAACCCTGAACCTGAACCTTACCCCTAACCGTTAACCCTCAACCCTAAGCCTACCCCTAACCCTGTCCCCAACCCTAACCCTGAACCTAATCCTAACCCTAACCTCAAACCTAAATCCAGAACCTGAACCCTAACCCCAATTATCAAAGCTTAATTGAACAAACTGAAGATAGAAGCTTCTACCATGCACAGCTGTGCCAGATTTGGAGTGCTCCTGCTTTAGTAAATCTTCCTCACTATGTAACAGGCAGTTGAAAAAAACGCGTTAAACTCATAAAGTCTCCTTGTAATCCCTGTTATTGCTTAATCATGATGATCAGATCACATGATTATGAACTTCTAGTTCAATTCCAATCCATTCTTTACAACCAACTGCTGCTATCAGCTATGTATTAGAAATGTAAAAAAAAAAAGCATTATTTAATACAGCCTGTAGCTGCACTTTAACATACACTTTTCTGACATTAATAGGTTAATTTTAATTCACAGTATTGCCGAAATTCCCTCTAGTTTACTGGATGGAAGCTAATGAAAATGCAAATTATATAAATGTAATTTCAAAGCAGCTAGTTAAAATGGTTCAAATAATCTTTAAAAATGTGATCTTTAAAACAGAGGCTTGGGGAAAAATATGTTGATTGACAAAGCTGTCAGACAGGCAGTCTCTGGAGAAAGGAAAGATTGTCTCAAACATTTCAACAAAGTTACACATATAACATACTAATAAACTCCTTGAAGTCAAATAAAACATGTTCTACTCATTTTTATTTCCACACCATTTTATTGTATATAGTGTAATTGGATGATTTTTAGTGTAACACCAAAAATACCGTTTAGCATTATACCATTTCCAGAATCATGCCAAACATAAAATGACAAGACTTTGCACACTAGTACCCCAGCATATACTACACTTGCTTGCTAAAAATTTGCCATTCAATGACAATTTACCTGTTTTCACATTGCAATGCAATTTTAAATGATGTAAAAAAAAAACAATTTTTTTGTGACAGGGTAGCGGTACCATGCACCCCATACTCATTCACGTGGAGGGGCGGGAGCTGGGGGCCCCCTTGCTGAAGGGGGCTTTCAGATTCCGATAAGCCCCCTGCCCGCAGACCCCCAAAACTACAGCCCAGAGTTGTGGGGAAGAAGCATTTGTCCCCATCAACATGGGGACAAAGTGCTTTGGGGGGAGCTCCCCCTACCCCAAAGCACCCCCCCATGTTGAGGACATGTGGCCTGGTATGGTTCAGAAGGGGGCGCTCGCACTCTCTCACCTCCTCCCCTTTCCTGACCTGCCAGGCTGCATGCTCGGATAAGGGTCTGGTATGGATTTTGGGGGGACCCCACGCCATTTTTTTATTATTTTTTAATTGCTGGCAATTCTTTCTGTCAGTGGGAATCCCGCTGACAGCTGAAACATTAATGCATGCTTTTCGCTACTAAAATATTGTATGACTTGATAAAATAACTCATGTTGTATTTTAGTAGCCTTTTTAGTGAATTTACTATTTTTCAGTGCATTCTGGGCATTTGGGAGGGTCTCCTGAGGTTATCTTTTAAAAACGCTTCTAAACGCAAACGCTTCTAAACGCGACTAAATGCGTTATGCAAATGAAGCTAAACTGATGTTTTTTAACCTACATTTTCCAGCAGTCAGTTTCCATCGTTCAGAAGAGTTTTCCAAACGTCCCGTGTACATGAACCCTCAAATATAGCACTACAGTGTTTTATAGGTGTTCAACAAGGCAAACAAATACCTGTTGATTGGGCTTAAAACCATGTGTGCTGATAACGTCTTGCACTCTTTGTCTTTGCTAACCCTTATCAGTTAGCATTGTTCCCAGATAATTACCCCTACGTGTTATGAAGGAAAGAACTTGGGGGGTCATTCTGTAGTTATGTCCTAGGGTGACAATGCTGCTAGTCCATAGATACAATATGATGAATAATCATTGTCACACTAGTGTAGAACTGCGTTGATGCCAGGATCACCAGATAAAATAAAGAAATGAAAAAAGAAAATCACCACATCTAAGGGCTTGCTGCAAAATATAGCATTTTTATTCATGGATTCACTTTAGATAAATTTTTAGTGTAGTAAATAAACATCTTCTGAAGCTTCACATGAATAGTGTAAATCAATAAAATATATAAATAATCAACAAGGTTGATTTACTAAAACTGCGGAGTGCAACATTTGGTGCAGTTCTGCATAGAATCCAATCAGCTTACAGGTTTTATTGTTAAAGCTTAATTGAACTCAAGTTTGATGCTTATTGGCTACCATGCACAGCTGCACCAGATTCTGAGTTCTCCAGTTTTAGTAACTCTCCCCTCTGTGTCTTAGTAAATCAACCCCAATGTATTTCCTCCAGCACTTTTTCTGCACTCTAAAAATGTGTTGAACAAAAAAATGTAAAAATGTAACTATTTGGACTCCATTCACTAAAGAATATTGCATTAGGTATTTAGATGATCTAACACATTTTCCCAAATATTGCATGCAATGCTGAAAATGTCAATTCACTAAAATATATATATTATATTTCCAAAAGTATTGGGATTCCTGCTTTTACACACATATGAACTTTAATGGCACCCCAGTCTTAGTCCGTCAGGTTCAATATTGAGTTGGCCAAACCCATTGCAGCTATAACAGCTTATACTCTTCTGGGATGTCCACAAGGTTTAGGAGTGTGTCTATGGGAATGTTTGACTATTCTTCTAGAAGCACCTTTGTGAGGTCAGGCACAGATGTCAGACAAGAAGGCCTGGTTCACAATCTCTGCTTTAATTCATCTCAAAGGTGTTCTATCGGGTGCAGGCCAGTCAAGTTCCTCCACCCCAAACTCACTCATCCAGGTCTTTATGGACCTTGCTTTGTGCACTGGTGTGCAGTCATGTTGGAACTGGAAGGGGTTATCCCCAAACTGTTCCCACAAAGTTGGGAACATGAAATTGTCCAAAATGTCCTGATATGCTGAACAGTTCCCTTCACTGGAACTATGGGGCCAAGCCAAACCCCTGAAAAACAACCCCACACCATAACACCCCTCCATCAAACATTACACTTGGCACAATGCAGTCAGGCAAGTACCGTTCTCCTGGTAATTGCCCAACCAAGACACATCAATCAGATTGATAGACAGAGAAGCATGATTCATCACTCCAGAGAACGTCTCCACTGCTTTAGAGTCCAGTGGCAGCGTGCTTTATACCACTGCATCCAGCGCTTTCCAATGCACTTGGTGATTTAAGGCTTGAATGCAGCTGCTTGGTCATAGAAACCCATTCCACAAAGCTCTTTATGCACGGTTGTTGTTCTGATCTGAAGGCCACATGAAGTTTGGAGGTCTTTAGCTAATGACGCTGCAGACAGTTGGT